>NW_012106086.1:1405921-1410184 GCF_000951045.1 Mandrillus leucophaeus | reverse complement strand
CCTGGCCAAAATGCTAAAGTTTAAGTATAATATTTGTGATATTTACTATACTGTAAGAAGAACTTTAACAAAGAAAAATGGGCAACCCAGTAAGAAGATGAGAAAAGCCCAGGCACAATGACTTACAACTGTAATCTCAATGTTTTTGGAGACCAAGGTGGGAGGATTGATTGCTTGAGTCCAGGAGTTTGAGAACAGCCTGGGCAACATAGCGAGATCCCATTTCTTAAAAAAAAAAAAAAATTAGCCAGGCACGGTGACATGTGCTTGTAGTCCCAGCTACTCAAATGGCTGAAATGGGAGGATTTCTGTAGCCCAAAAGTTCAAGGCTGCAGTGAGCTAGATTGTGCCACTACACTCCAGCCTGGCCAACAGAGCAAGATCTTGTCTCTAAAACAAAGAGAGAGACAGAAAAGAACATCAATAGGCAATTCATATGGTCAATAAACTTAGGAGATGATACCTCACAAATAACCAAAGAACTGCAAGTAAAAACCAAAAAGACTGGCAAAGATGAAAAAGGTAAGTCTGAGAATTGCAAGGCTGTGAAGAGATAGGTAATAGAGAATCCAGGGCCACAGAATGACCTGCATGGACCCTACACATGTTTGTGTTCATGGGCCCCTTCCTCCAAAAAATACTAAAAATTGTATGTTATGAGTGCATTGGTACAAAGATGAATATAATCCTTTCTGGAGTCATTATCTATTACATATTCATTATTACATTCACTTTTTTCTCCTGCTTTAAAAAATTAAAATGTGTTTATGGCCCCTAAAACTATCGTGAGTCCTAAGCACTGTGCCTACTTGCCTAGTATCAGTCCTGGGACACCCTCATGGGGGCATAAACTTTTGCCGGGTCGGTGGCAATTTAGCAGCGTCTATCAGAATTCAAAATGTGTCTTACTTTAGCCCCAACAGTTACATTTTTAGAAATGTATCCCACAAACCTATCCATACAAATAGGCAAAGATACATGCATAAGGAAGTTCATTACACCGTTCATTGTTTGTAACTACAAAAAAATTTTAAACAGTTGAAATATCCATCAGCAGGGGAATGGTTAAATTAACTTTGGCACAGGAAAAGGCAGATATATATGGATTGATGTGGAGAGTTCACTTTTACACACTTTTAAATTTAAAAACTAACATTAGAAAATAACATTGAGCAAGATCACATTAATGTTGTACCTACATACACACACACACACACACACACACACACACACACACACTTCCCGAGACTGGAAAGATACACTATAAACTGTTCATATGATCATCTCTGACCCAGCAGAGTTGGGAAACACACTCTGAATAGTATGAATTTTTACAATTAGCATCTATTACTTATATAATAACAGAAAAAGATATTTACATTGTGAAGAGAAAAGGAAATATTTCTCTTTTTGATAAAGTTTGGACTCCTCCGAGGAAAGCAGTCTTCACGCAGAGCTGAGAGGCACTAGAGGATGCTCAGATAACCAAGTTGATTTCCTCTCCAGTGTCTTGCAAATCAGAAGCGGGAGAGGCAGCAAGATTTTCAAAGCACTCAAAAACAAAAACAAAGCCACAGGCAACTGAGTTTTCCTCATGAAACTATATTTGGCTGGTGCCTGAATCACAAAATGAGGCTTTCACTTGGCCCTCAAGTAGCTCTCCCAGCTCCTGAGCTAGTGGTAGGTCATCCAAAGCCTGGGCAGGCGCTGGGACTGAGAGGTAATGTTCTGAGCGACAGTTAGGAGAGTGGCAGTTGGAGCATGGGTGGACCTAGGTGGAGGGGCCCTAAGTCAAGCGCTATCTGCCAAGCCTCATTCTGGTCAAAGAGCCACGCCAACGCACTCCTTATTGTTTTAGGCAGAACTGCACCCAAATCTCCAAACCGATTCCACTTCAGAGAACAAGAGGCTCCTGGAGGCTGTGGTTTGTCTCAACCATGTTATCACTTTCTCCTAAGCAGAAGGAAGATGTTTATGAAACTCCACCAGAGGAGCCCACCAGAGATCCTGCACAGTTATTATGTTGGCGCAAAAGTAATTGTGGTTTTGGCCATTAAAAGTAATGGCGAGGCCAGGCACGGTGGCTCACGCCTGTAATCCCAGCACTTTGGGAGGCCGAGGTGGGTGGATCACCTGAGGTCAGGAGCTGAAGACCAGCCTGGCCAAGATGGTGAAACCCCATCTCTACTAAAAATACAAAAATTAGCCGGGCGTGGTGGAGGGTGCCTGTAATCCTAGCTACTCGGGAGGCTGAGGCAGAGAATTGCTTGAAACCGGGAGGCAGAGGTTGTAGTGAGCCGAGATTGTGCCACTGCACTCCAGCCTGGGTGACAGAGCGAGACTCCGTCTCAAAAAAGAAAAAAAAGTTAATGACAAGAGCTGCAATTACTTTTGCATTAACCTGATATTTCAAATAAGTAAGACTTGTGTGTGATAAAGTGTGCATTGTTTTTTCTGGTGAATGATGATGATGTTGGTACAGGGAGATGGCTACCCATGGACTGCAGGACAGTGAGGAGTCATGGAGGGGCCCAATTCAGGCAGTGTGGTGGGAGAAGTCAGATGACCAGGCAGGGACAGCTGGGATGAGCTCCTCTCCCTGGGATTTCTAGGCAGGGACGGGAGTGGTAGCAGAAACTTGTGCTGAATAGAGGCTGCTGCTGAGAAAAGGCTAACTGAATACATTAACCACTCATTAAACTGCTGATTAGTGCATGTCTACTGTGCGCAAGAAGCAGAGAAGTGGAAGAAACAAGAAAAGGACATACTTCCTGTCTTCAAGATGCTTATAGTCAGTTGAAGGAGATACAAAAGTGAATGCCTAAGGGAGACAGAAGAGGAATAGAAAGGAACAGCTACATAATGGCATAATGGATTCTGGGCTTCATACCTAGGTGGTGGGTTCATCTGTGCAGCAAACCACCGTGGCATACATTTACCTATATAACAAACCTGCACATCCTGCACATGTACCCTGGAACTTAAAAGTTGAAGAAAAAATAAAAATGAGAGAAATAAAAGAAATAAACAGCTATGTAAAGTCAGGGAGTTGGGAAAGGAGATGTAACTTCCGTCATGGGTCTGAGCCGATTCTTGAGAGATGGTTAGGGTTGGGTGTGAAGAGTTGGAAGGAGGCACACCCTGAGCCAAGGCACAAGGGTGAGAACTGTGGGGGCACACACTCCACACAGCAAGTAGTGCCATTAGGTTATAACACAGAAGGTGTGCCTGCAGTAGAAGATACAAGTGTCATGTGCACCTCCTGAAACTAAAAAATCAAAAGGTTTCTAGGAATATCTGCTCTGGTTCTCCTCCCTCAAACCTTCTAGCAGTTTCACAAGTCCCTCTCATTTTCTCCCTGTCCAGTCCTCAGTATCTCTGTCTAGTTTGCTGATGTAAATAGGGGATTTGAGTTAATTTTTTCCAAAATGTAATTAACATGATTTACATGATTACATGTGAGGGGTACAACTAATGACTTGACCAAGATCCAGTCAAAAGAAATGCTTCCTCCTTCTCCTTCTTTCTTATCAGCCTCATAGTTGACATTAACAAGGCACTTACTAGATGTAAAAGTTGTTGATAACTTCACATGAACTACTTTATGTAATCCTCACATCAACCCTATGGGGTATGTTCTCTTGCTCTCCTCATTTAACAGTTACATAAATAGAGGCTCAGTGGCAGTGTTCCCCCAACCCCAGAGATACCCAGGAGAAGGGTGCACAGTCAAGGAATTCCACATCTGCCCATACTCATCAAGACACAAAATGTGGTGGATGTGATCTCTTTGGAAACACAGAAACATAGAAAATATGCATGCATATTTTATGTGTCTGCTTTTTTTTTTATTCTTAAGAGTTTTAATTAATGAACCATGTAACATTTAAATCATGCAAAATAGACTGCATGCTGGCACTGACAATCCCCTGGGGAATTCAGCATTCTTTTTCCCTTACTGTGAAATTTAAGGCCACAGGAGGTATTTATTTCTGTGTCCACAGCTTATACCCACACCACCATGACCACCACCAGAATTTTCTCAGCCATTCCATAGGTACCAAATTGTCTCCAAGAGCTCTGGGTCCAGGCTAGTATCTCTCATTGCATCCTATGGTCTAACTGTGTCCCCCAAATTTTCATGTGTTGAAACTAAATTACCAATGTGATAGTATTAAGAGGTAGAGCCTTTGGGAGTGGAACCCCCATGAACGGGATTAACAACCTTATAAAAAGGCTGGAGGAACTAGCAATTGTCCCTTT
>NW_012106086.1:1398284-1405346 GCF_000951045.1 Mandrillus leucophaeus | reverse complement strand
TTTCTGTTCTTTATAAATTACCCATTCTCAAGTATTTTGTTACAGCAACACAAATGGACTAAGATATTTTGTCAGTCTGTGAACTCTCTCCTGGCCAGGCCTACTGTGGCTCCTGTTCTTCCTGAGGTACCAGCTGAGGGGGCAGGGGGTTGAGTTACAGCCTTCACTACAGTGCCTTCTTAAGTTCTTTTCTCCTACCCATTTCCCTCCCTTCCCCATTTGACCCCCCAGTCACCTTCTTCTCTACTTAGTAGTCCTCATTTGTCCTCACATACACTACTGTTATGCTATGTTCTAATACATACTCACAATAATTTTGTCATACTGTAGCTACAGCTGCTTGGAGAATCCCCATTACTTGAATCAGAACTATGGCCCAAGCACAGTAACTGATGAAATCTTCACACAGCCCTAAGGTGGACAATATCATCCTCACTTTCCAGATGAACTGAGCTTCAGAGACAAGGTCCAGTGGCCAGCCCTCAAACCAGGTACTGTCAACTATGCACTACTGTCTCTGGCTGGGAGAGAGTTTTAGGGTCAACAAACTGCCCTTATTTTCTTCTTTTCCATTTGATACTTTCTCTTCTTGTTTATGTTTTTAAATAAAAGTAATGCATACACATGGTGAAAAAATGTCAAACAACACAAAATCAAAACTCCCTTATCACCCCTGTTAACATCAATTGTCAATAATTCTTAGTTTTAGTTCTAACAACTTAAAAAATGCAACACACATACACACACACACACAAGTTTCTAATTTACACAAAGTGATCTTATTCTGTGCTGTTTTCTAAATTGCTTTCTTTCCCTCTTAATATCTGAGATTTTTTTTCTTATCAGCACTATATGAAAACCTCAAATAGTTTCCTGTCACACTGAAAATAAAATCCAAAGTTCTCACTTTGGCTATCACAGTCTGATGCTAAAAAACTCAACAAAGATATTACAAGACAGAAAAATTGTAAGTCTGTGTCACTTATGAACATAGATGTAAAAATCTTAAACAAAATAGTAGTAAACCAAACCTAGCAATATGTAAAAGGGATAAAATACATCACAACCAAGTTGGGTTTATTCCAGGAATTGCAATGTTAATTTAACATTCAGAAATCTGTCTATGTAATCCACACATTAATAAAGGGAAAAAAAAACATGATCATCTTGTAGAGAAAGCCATTTGATAAAATTAAACACATTCATGATAAAAACAGGAATAGAAAAGAAGTTCCCTAACTCATAAAGGGAATCTACAAAATCTACGGTGTTAGAAGTCAGGACAGCGGTTGATTCTCCATAAAGGACAAGAGGGGGACTTCTGGTGGTAATGGCTATTTCTTGATTTGGTTGCCTGGGTGTCATTGCTTTGTGATAATTAAACTATACACATATGAGTTGTACACTTTAGAGTATGTGTATCATACTTAATTTTAAAAGGTTGTAAAAAAAAATGGGGCAGCTGCTGTGGCCGCTTCTGCAAAGTCTAAGCACTGGTCTGTATGCTGCAGCCATGTCCTATGCCAGCAGGAAGGGAAGGATGGAATCATACTTGTGACCAAAGATGACCATAAAACTCCAAGCAATGTAGAGCTGGTGGCTGATGACCCCAGTGATCCATACTCAGTACGGATTGATGCTGCCAAATGAAGACATTAACTGGAACTGCCCATGCCTTGGGGGCATGGCCAGTGGTCCCTGTGGGGAACAGTTCAAGTTGGCCTTTTTCTGCTTCCACTATAGTGCAGGGGATCTCAAGGGGAAAGACTGTGTAGAACAATTCTGGGTCATGCAGGAATGCATGTAGAAATACCTGCACCTGTATCCCCAAGAGGATGAGGAGGAGGAAGAGGAGAAGTCAGCAGAACACATAGAAGAAACTGCTCCCACTGAGGCCACTGCAACCAAAGAAGAGGTGGGGACAAGTTAATGAAGGCCACAAGGCACTGGGCTCCAGTCCTTCCACTACAGAGTGATATAGGCCTTTTGCACAGTGCCTTTCAGTCACCTCCTGTTGGGAGAATCCACCCCCAATATTTGAACATAGGTTCTTTCTATTTTCCATAAGTGTTGGCTGGCTGAGAAATAAAGAGTACAAAGAGAGGAATTTCACAGCTGTGCCACTGGGGGTGACATCACATATACATAGGACCATGATGCCCTCCTGAGCCTCAAATCAGCAAGTTTTTATTAAGGGTTTTAAAAAGGGGAGGGGGTGTAAGAACAGGGAGTAAGTACAAAGATCACATGCTTCAAAGGGCAAAAAGCAGAACTACTAATAAGGGTTTAACAGAGATCACAAGGCAAAGGGCAAAAGCAGAACTACTGATAAGGGTCTATGTTCAGTGGTGTACGTATTATCTTGATAAATATCTTAAATAACAGAAAACAGGGTTCGAGAGCAGAGGACCAGTCTGACCATAAATTTACCAGGGCAGAGTTTTTCCCACCCTAGTAAGCCTGAAGGTACCACAGAAGACCAGGGTGTATCTCAGTCCTCATCTCAACTGTATAAGACAGCCACTCCCAGAGCAGCCGTTTACAGACCTCCCCCCAGGAATGCATTCCTTTCCCAGGGTATTAATATTAATATTTCTTGCTAGGAAAAGGATTTAGTGATATCTCTCCTACTTGCACATCTGTTTATAGGCTCTCTGCAAGAAGAAAAATGTGGCTCTTTTTGCCCAACCTTGCAGGCAGCCACACCTTATCGTTGTCTTCCCTTGTTCCCTAAAAATCACTTATTCTGTTCTTTGTTAAGGTGCACTGACTTCATATTGTACAAACACACATGTTTTACAATCAATTTGTACAGTTAACACAATTATCACAGTGGTCCTGAGGTGACATACATCCTTAGTTTACAAAGATAATAGGATTAAGAGATTAAAGTAAAGACAGGTATAAGAAATTATAAAAGTATTATTTAGGAACTGATAAATATCCATGAAATCTTCACAATTTTTTTCTTTTTTTGAGACGGAGTCTCTCTCTTGTTGCCCAGGTTGGAGTGCAGTGCTGCAATCTTGGCTCACTGCAACCTCTGCCTCCAGGGTTCAAGCAATTCTCTTGCCTCAGCCTCCCTAGTAGCTGGGATTACAGGCATGCACCACCATACCTGGTTAATTTTTTGTATTTTTAGTAGAGATGGGGTTTCTCCATGTTGGTCAGGCTGGTCTTGAACTCCCAACCTCAGGTGATCCACCTGCCTCGGCCTCCCAAAGTGCTGAGATTACAGGTGTGAGCCACTGCGCCTGGCCGAAATCTTCACAATTTATGTTCCTCTGCCACAGCTCCAGCTGGTCCCTCTGTTCGGGGTCCCTGACTTCCTGCAACACCCTCCAAGAAAGTGTCATTCCCTCTGTTGTCCTGTGTACTGTAATGCACAAAATAACTTATTTTGATGATCAGGGATCTTAGGCTCTTGACATACACACTGAAAAAAATGGGAGTTGTGTTATGTGTGTCCTACATAAACATGTCAGCAAATGTGGCCACCACTTTTTAATTCTCTTTTCTCAGATTGCCCTGTATTTTGCCACTTTGAAGTAATGTGCTGAATAATCTCAGCAACCAAAAATGATTATCCAGGAATGATTCTTTTGAGTGAGCTGATTTACTCTGAGTTATTGTATCTCTTTTAGTAGATTTTATACCCCTTTAGGAAATGTAAGAAGAATGAAAATACCTTCTTTTAAAAATGCTGGTATGGGGCCATGCCTACTAGAAGAGGCCAGATGGTCAAATAAGTATTTCCCCAAACCCATTTTGACCTTGAGTATGTGAGGGGGTACTGTACTTCATTCCTGATACATTTTGTTTTCCATGTTGGCACTGAACTCTTGGTTTTCTGTTTGGACAGTGGAGATGGGGGCCCTCCTATTCATACTTCCTTTCTAAGTGAAGGGAAAGGCTGGTTTTTGCTGTTCCTTGTTATTCCAAAAACCCTGGTTTGGGGCCCATGTTCAGGCTGGCTCTCACGCTGGCTCTCACGCTGGCTCTCAGCTGGTCAGATGCAATGTTCTTGAGAGGTGGGGACCTGATTGTTACCATAGTAGCATCCAAGAGAGGAAACAGTGTGAATTAAGTATTCAAAAGGAAGCACGATTTCAAAAAAAAAAAAAAAAAAAGACTTGCAAGGAAAAAAATGTAAATCTTCTTAATCATTTAAGAAGATTAGAGGATACAGCAGCCAGGGACAGGGGAGCTGACAAGGATAAAGGATGAAGATGAGTGGGATGAGGAAGAATTGAGAAGCCTGCTGTTGGGTGGTTATTCAGTTGGCCCTTCACAGCCATGGGTTCCACATCCACAAACTCAACCAACCACAGACCAAAAATATTCTCAAAAATAGATAAATATAAATATGAACAATATGATAATAAAAATAAAGCAATACAATATAGGAACTATTTATATAGCATTTATTTCATATTTGGTATATGTAATCTAGAGATGATTTAAAGCACACAGGAGGGTGCGCATAGGTTATATGCAAATTCTATGCCATTTTATATAAGGGACTTGAGCATCTGTGGATTGTGGATTTTGGTATCATCGGGAGTCCTGGAATCAATCCTCCATGGATACTGAGGGACAATTGTACATGTGGATATTGATCTGATCCATGGCAGTGTACTGTATTGGAGAGGAAGCTGGTGAGCTATGGGCCAAAGTTTTCAGTGAATGAGAGGGAGTCTCTTGCAGATAAGCTGCAAGGAGAGGTATATGTTCCCAAATGGAGAGACATTCAGGAGCATGGAAATCAAGAGCCTAGATTTCCTCACACTGTAGGTGAGGAAAAACTTTCCCACCATGTATTTTTTATTTTTTTTTGGCAGAGTCCCTCACTCTGTTGCCCAGGTGCCTCCTGGGTTCAAGTGATTATCCCACCTCAGCCTCCTGAGTAGCTGGGATTACAGGTGCCTGTCACCACACACATTTAATTTTTTGTATTTTTAGTAGAGATGGGGTTTCGCTATGTTGGCCAGACTGGTCTTGAACCCCTGACCTCAGGCGATCCACCTGCCTCAGCCTCCCAAAGTGCTGGGATTACAGGCATGAGCCACTATGCCTGGCCTCTTCTCACCTCTGGTTCTGTGGCTGGGCATGGGAATTAAACTAATATAAGACAGATTTACCAGAAAAGACATAAAAGTTTTAATGTTTTTATACATGCACAGGAGACTTTGTAAGAAAAATAAAGACCCGTAGAAGTTACTAGGCCCAAAAGCTTATATGTCCTTTTAAACAAAGAACAATAAATTGCAGGGATGTGACACGACAAAGGGGCTTGGGCTAAGGCTGGCAAATTGTGGGAAAGTGACTAAGAATTGTATGTGGAAAGTTAATGGAAAATATAGGTTACAAATTTTTGTAAGGTTTTGTTTGTAGATTCATCTCAGTGGCAACTCTGCCTCTAGCAATAATATTCTCCTCTTCCTGGTACAGAAAGGGCACCTTTCATAAGGGAACTTTTATGTTCTGCCTCAAACAGAAAGAGGGTGGTCAGAGAGCCTTCCCTGCATCTGTTTTTGCTCCATTGGCCCTGGCTCAGAAGAATCAATATGCCAAAGTGGCATATTTTGGGATGGCAGGCTCTAAACACTTCACCTAGTCTCCTCAACCACTTTTACAGTTGGCCCTAATCCCCATAAGAGTCCTGGAAACTTATTTTTACTGTTACGGAAACAGATTTAGAGGGGGGATGACTGAGCCACAACCCACACCGCAGAGGGCTGCTCCAAAGTCCTCCTCGAAATTGGTGCCAACGGCAGCAGCTATAATAGCCAGTTCACATAGAAGTGCCTCTGTTGATCACCAATTAACAGTAAAATCTGATAATATCTCATTCCAAGGTTGTCATAAGCACTAAATGTGGTTTTGTGACATAATAGGCATTTGTTTCTCCCCATTGCTTCCCACCACAATATACTCATCAAGACTTTTCCAAGGATACTAAGTCTAGGAAACGCAGGATCATGAAGAGAGGACATGCTCTTCCAAGTGAGGCTGAGGAGAGACTTGTCTGGCGAGGCCTGTACTGACTAGTGACATTAAAAGAGGCGATCTGACTTCTCATACTGCGCTTGTCCCAGGCCCGCTGTTTGTCAACTGCTGGGTCCTCAGAGCCAAAACTGTTTTCCAACAGTTTTGAATTGAATAACAGCCAGTTATTCAATTTTCTCCACATTCTCTAATCGGTATACTCTTCAGAGTACAAGGGACTTGCAACGATATTACCCAATGGCTGAAGAATGTGCGCTTGACATCTTAGGCTGTAAAATGTCTCAATTTCAATTTCTAAAACATAAATGTCAGTGGATGGCATTTTCTGAATCCCTTGTCGATGTCCGTAAATGGCATGCTCTGAATTCAACTAAACAAAAGTATGGGTTGGGGGGAGATGTAGGGGCATGTCCAAATTATAATTTTTAAGAGTGTAAAGGGGTCCTGAGAAAGATTGCCAGATTTTTTTTTTTTCTTGAGTCAGAGTCTCACTCTATCCTCCAGGCTGAAGTGCAATGGCATGATCTTGGCTCACTGCAGGCTCTACCTCCCGCACTCAAGAGATTCTTCTGCCGCAGCCTCCAGAGTAGCTGGGATTACCCCGGAGCCCGCCACTACTGAGCCTGGCTAACTTTTGTATTTTTAGTAGAGAAGGGGTTTCACCATGTTGGCCAGGCTGATTTCGAACTCCTGAGCTCAAGTAATCCGCCAGCCTTGGTCTCCCAAAGTGCTGGGATTGCAAGCGTGAGCCACCACGCCAGACCTGGATTGCCAGATTTAGCACATAAAAATACAGGACTCCCAGTTAAACTCCTCTCAGATAAACCATTATTGCATGAAATACACTCACGCTAAAAACAATTGTTCGTCGTTTACCTGAAAGTCACATTTCATTGGGCGTCCTGCATTTTACCCCGCAAATTCTAGGCCTGACACCAAAAAGTTTGAGAACCGCGCCCCTAGGCGACAGCAAGCGGAACTACGGCAAGCTCCCAGTAATTCCGGGTGCTGCACTTCCGGTCAGGCGGTCGGGCTGCGCGGCCCTGGGGCCAG
>NW_012106086.1:1396496-1397589 GCF_000951045.1 Mandrillus leucophaeus | reverse complement strand
CGGGTTGGGAGCTGGCGGGCCCGGGCTTCCTGGCTCGCCGTGGTCCTGCCGGCTGGAACGCCCCTCCCCACCTCCTACTGAGATCTTTGGTTTGACCCATTCCAAAGCACCTGTTATAAGAAATTCAAAGCAATAAGAACCAAAATGTAAAGCCCTTAAGAAAATCTCAATATGCACACGTCTACACAGTCGTAAACAGGGTCATGCCACAAGTGCAGGTGCTGGACCTCATTGCTTGTTAAAGGTTTTGTCATATCAGGTTATGAAGTAAGATTATTATGTCATTATTGTAAATGGCAGCTTAAGTATTCAGTTGTAGGAGGCGCCATAACCTAATACGTTATCTGGCCTTAGGGAGTAAAGTTGTTAAGTGTTTTTCTCTATTGTAGACACAACAAATGAATAGTGTTTGTCTTGGCCCAGACTGACTGGTACTTCCGCCTCCTGACCTATTACAAGCAGCTCACACCTTTTGGAGGCTCTGGAGACGCGTGTCCAGCGAGCTCCGAGATTCGGGTGCTGAACTTCCGGTTTTACTTAGCCCAGTTGCTGAAATTACCTCTGTTGAAAAGCAAAGGCGCACTCTTAATTGTTAAATACTCCTATAAAGTACATACTCTGGGATCCTTGTAAGATGATTGTATTGCAACCTTTACACACTTTTTACTTCTTTCTCTCTCCTTTAATTTGTTTGTGTAACAGAGTAAGCAGGAAATTCACAGGAGGTCTGCTCGGCTCAGAAACACTAAATACAAATCTGCTCCGGCTGCTGAGAAGAAAGTTTCCACCAAAGGAAAAGGGAGAAGACATATATTTAAATTGAAAAATGTAAGATATTTGTGGACAGTGCCTTTTACTGTAATGATGTTGTGTGTATCCTGCCACTGCCTTCATTTCCCGCCATTGAACTTGGACTCTGCCCTTGGTAGCCCTTCCTTAGTATTCTGGGGAGTGGTCCAGACTCCCCAAAAGGGAATGAGCTCTGTTGCAGGAGGCTCACTATTTTTAAAGGTAATAATACTCTTTCCTTTTTTTTTTTTTTTTTTTTTAGTTTTTTTTCCCTGGAAAATATAAAATGTGAGTTTAAAAGAAA
>NW_012106086.1:1382541-1396446 GCF_000951045.1 Mandrillus leucophaeus | reverse complement strand
ATGATGTTGTGTGTATCCTGCCACTGCCTTCATTTCCCGCCATTGAACTTGGACTCTGCCCTTGGTAGCCCTTCCTTAGTATTCTGGGGAGTGGTACAGATTCTCCAACAGGGAATGATCTCTGTTGCAGGAGGCTCACAAGTTGCAAAGGTAATAATCCTCTTTCTTTTTTTTTTTTTTTTAGCTTTTATTTTTTTCCCCTGGAAAATATAAAATGTGAGTTTAAAAGAAACATCAGCCTTGAGCCCATTTTTTGGGGTTCTCTATGGAAAGGAAGAGGAGAGATTATGGTTCTTGATATGGCCAGGTACACTAAGAAAACTTTTTTTTCATTCTTTAAAAATTAAGTAAATATTAACACTAGAACTCATCATTTGCATATTTATTTATTATTAAAGCCCCAGAAAATGTATCTTATTGACTTATGATGATGATGTATTTGATGAATATGAGTCAAAAATTCTGCTAAGCCTTATCTCTTCTACTCTAAGAAAAGACATTGTTGAAAGACCTGTGCTGGAAATAATTGAAAGCATATTTTTATTGCAATTAAATTATCAGTTTTTATAAACAAGGGATAATGTTCAAACACAATGGACAGTGCATTATGGACTATTAAGTCTCAGTATGGTATTCTTTTCTTTCAGAACAGGAATGTTTCACTTACCCGTAAAGACATTTTTGAAGTTGGGCATATTTATTTCTAAAACACAAAGGGACCCTGCAGTAGACTTATGCAGATGGCAGACTATTTTCTTTTTTTTTTTTTAATGTAATTTAATTTAATTAATTTTTTAAAATATTACTTTAAATTCTGGGATACATGTGCAGAACGTGCAGGTTTGTTACATAGGTATACATGTGTCATGGTTTGCTGCACCTGTCAACCCATCATCTAGGTTTTAAGGCCCATGTGCATTAGATATTTGTCCTAATGCTCTCCCTCCCATTGCCCCCCATCTCCGATGGGCCCCAGTGTGTGATGTTCCCTTCCCCAAAGTATTTTCTTTTTCAGAGTAGTTGCTTCTAGTTTATTTAAGATTTTTATAATTTAGTTAAGCAAGGCATTTGTTGATTATGCAAAATATCTTATTGGTATTTGTATCACATATGCACATTTTTTTTCCTTTTAAGTATAGTATACCATGTTCTCAGCAATTAATTCATTATCGTTTGTCTGCAACCCTTTCTTCAATGTTACTAAGCAAGACACATCTGGGGAGGCCTACTTTCTATGTTGTGGCATAAAAGTATGTATTGAAGCTTTAGTAGGGATTTCAAAAATGGTTGGATGGTAGCAAATTACTAAGAACTGTCAAAGTTTCTAAAGCCTTAGTTCCAGCTTGCTAGAAAACCGACGTTGAGTATTATGGCTAAATAGTTGAGTTGGAAAATGTCTTCAAGGAGACACTTTTTCACTTTGTATTCATCTGTACATTTTTTATTACTTGCATTCTGTCATGCTCAGGCTATTAGAGCAGGTACATTTTTATAACTGGAATGTTTATGTGTAGTGAAGCTCTGAGAGGACTTTGCATTAGATTTCAGCAGCATAATCGAAGCTTGTTCTTTGTCTCAGCAATTTTTAAGCTAATAGTAGCAGAAACTGCCGTGGAAGTAGACTGCTTTGCCACAACATTCAGAAAATCATTTATCTTTTTATTGCAGTTCTTGTCACCAAACAGTACATTTTAGTATTTCTCAAATTACAGAACTCTCATAGGGCTGGGAAAATACCTGTACACACATACATACTATGAATGTGCTAACGTGTTTTGTATTTTCATAGCCCATCAAAGCTCCTGAGTCGGTTTCCACTATAATCACTGCAGAATCAATCTTCTACAAGGTAAGCTTTTGTAGAGTTACTGAAGGGAGAGTTGGGCCTAGTGGGTAATGTGCCACTAAAATGTTGGATTAGTCTAAAGGTCTCTCCTCTTTATTTGTTTAAGGTGTGGTTATACTTTTTGTTCCCTTCTTAACTGTTTTCCCCCATGAGTGACTGTTATTCTAACATCTCATCTAGAGCTGAAGTGGGAGGAGAAGGTGCCTACTGACATATGATATGAGGATCTTAAGTATTGTTTTTTAGTGTAGATTATAGGAAGTGTTCTTAGAGTGCTGATTGTATAGTGTGGAACCATGGAAGAGTGAGCCATTAGTGTGATGGCATTGAAGAACAAGAAGGACAGAGACAGGATTTGAACTAGTACAGGTTGTAGACTGTGGTGTCAGATGGGTAGAGTAGGCCCAGAGATTCTGAAATGCCTTTAAGTGGAGTTGAGCTGAGTAAGGGCAGTAGTGAGGATTAACACCTACTAGAAATCCATGGTGAGAGGAATTCCAAGATGTTTTGATAAAAGAATGAGGAGGTCAGGTTTCCTAGGGCCAAAGTCCATGGACATCTGATACCTCAGTGAGAGAAGTGACAGATTGTTGTGTTTAAACCAGAAGTCATGGCCGGGCGCGGTGGCTGAAGCCTGTAATCCCAGCACTTTGGGGGGCCGAGACGGGCGGATCACGAGGTCAGGAGATCGAGACCATCCTGGCTAACACGGTGAAACCCCGTCTCTACTAAAAAAAAAAAAATACAAAAAACTAGCCGGGCGAGGTGGCGGGCACCTGTAGTCCCAGCTACTCGGGAGGCTGAGGCAGGAGAATGGCGTAAACCCAGGAGGCGGAGCTTGTAGTGAGCTGAGATCCGGCCACTGCACTCCAGCCTGGGCCACAGAGCGAGACTCCGTCTCAAAAATAAAAAATAAAAAAAAATAAACCAGAAGTCTTAGGAAAGGAATTAGAACATAGACCCCCCCAACAAGGCTCGGCAGGCCTGGCACGGCACAGGCAGCAACCAATGAAGGCTATTTGGTGCTTTGGGATCTGAACTATCATTTAGGGGACAGTGGTGTGAGTTAGTGCTTTATACTTGACCCAGGTGGACTGAGAAACTGAAGTGATTATGCCCTTAAGTATACTTTTTTTAAAGCCCGCAATCTATATAGTTGAAACTGTTCCTCCCCACGGGGTTACACTGGCATTCCTCAGCAGGGCTGGGAAAAAACAACAACAAAAGAAGTCTGTATACAGGCAAACATGTCTCTTGTTTTTCCAACATTTAATACATTGTTAAAAAAATATCTAAAGTTTAGCAAACAGTTGCTATGTATCAGTGACTGAACATTTTGCATGCTTTATTTCATTCAGTTCACCCTATGAGGTGGATACTACTATCCCCATTTTCTGGATGAGAAGATTGAGGCATAGCGAGGTTAATTAACTTGTCCAAGATCACATAGCCAACAAGTCATGGAGTGAGGCAGTCTCATACCAGAGCTTAAGCCTAGAGCATAGTTCCTGGCTCTATAGCTTTAGCAAGTGACTAGCTATGCGACGAGGACCAACCTCTCTGATGTCTCATCTCTAAAATAGGAATTGTAAATAGTTTCTACCTCGGTGGGTCAAGTGAAATCATATGTGTTAAGCACTTAGCAGAGTAAGCACTCAATGAATGTAGGAGTTACCATATTTTCATATTTGTGCATTACCTTCACAATTTACAGATTAAGGCTAGAAGCAACTTGTTGAGCTACGGGTTTAGTGTGCTAATGATTTCCATGTGTGTCTCCATGGAAAGGCGTGTAGTACCTGTTATTGTGACTGACTGTACTTTCGTATTGTCCGCCGCCCATGTTTATTAAGTGGTAAGGACAATAATCCTACAAAGTAGTCAAGCAATGTTGCAAATGCCCAGTATTGTGGGGGCTGTCACAGCAGTGCCACTGGCAGGCAGCACCATGGTGGCAAGTTCAAGAGGTCACTGCCAGCCACTGAGCTAGAGCCCAGATCAGGCATGCAAGAGGAGCCTGAGTGGGAGCCACTGGGGTCAACGGTCAAGAGTGTGACAACCCAAGACCCAGAACGGCTGAGTGGCCTCCTTGGAGCATGGCGGTGGCAGAACAACTCCATGAACTCAGGTCTGGTGATGCCTAAGCTAGTGCTGTTCTCTTGTGGATCCCTTTTCTCCACCAGAAACCTTGAATCCTCTCAGCAAATGAGGAGACCACTCAAATCAGTGACTTAGTCCTGTTTGGTGTTATATATATGTACACAACACAGCACATATTAATAAATACCTACTATGTGCCAGGCACTGCCTACCACTGGAATCTTTCACTAAGACATTGTCTTTGCATTTCTGCCTTCACACTATGAAAGCAGATGTTTTGGATTCATATTCATTCAGCATACATTTGAGTATGCTGTGATATGCATGATAAGCCTATGATAAGCAAGTATTCTCGTTTAGAATTTGGGAATATTGATTATACATGTGGACAAAGCAAACCATAAATGCAAACGATATGATAAATAACTTTGGACTAATGACTGGGAGGAAGAAACAGCTGTTGATGGGTAGGAACTAGCAAGTAACAGACTGGCCTGCATAGACCAGACCCATCCATAGTGACCCAGATGAAACAGCCACCGTCAGACACTTGGATAAAGGGTCCACCAGGAAAAAACTCCTGGCCTATCAGGTGCTATGTTACAGTTCCGTTACCGGAAGTATTTCCTCAGAAGTGTTTTTATGGTTGAGGTACACATTCCTGCAGGTTTACCTGCTGCCAAGTCCCTGTTTGAAGGGAAGCAGCAATTAATTACACTGTTTCCATAGTCAAGGACAGTATATCCCACTGAGAAAACTACTCCCACTTAAGGAGGTGCTGGATGTCATAAAGATTTGGATCAACCATTATGGGTGTTTAGAGGAGAGATTATTTCCAGCTCAAGACCCAGGAAAGAGGACATAGGATGGATGCTAGAGTCATAGGGAAGATTTAACACAGGACATGTACACATTAGTTAGTTGGGTATAAAGTGGAACAGAAATGAATGAGACACAAAGCCTTGAATTCCAGAAGTACTAGTAGTTCTGTTGTGGAAGGATATAAAACTCAACTGGGAGTGGAAGAGAAAGGCAGCAGTGAGTCTAGGAGATGTACAATAGGTTGAGGTAAACATATCCTGAAGACTATAATCCAAAGATTATTTTTGGTTTGAATTTGTTTTGGTTTGAATTCATGGTATCTATTTTCTTTGAATGGATGGTTGGGGAGGGTGGCATGTAGAATGCATTCTTATTAAATCAGCATTGATTTTCAACACAGTACAGAGAAAGACTACTGAGCTGATGTAGGAGCTTCGGCTGCAGTCTCTATGACTTTCAGCAAGCCGTTTAACCTTACTACCACTTCATGACTGTGGCTAACAAAGTAGGGACAGTACGGAGCACAGAGGATTTTTAGGGCAGTGAAACTATTAATACTGTCTTTGTATGATACTATAATGGTGGGTACATGTCATTATTCATTTGCCCAACCCCATAGAATACACAGCACCAAGAGTGAACCCTAATGTGAACTCTGGTCTTTGATGGTGCTGTGTCAATGTAGGTTCATCTGTGTAACAAGTGTACCACTCCAGTGGTGGGTGGGGTTATTGATAATAGGGGAGGATGTGCATGTGTGGGGGCAGGGAGTCTATGGGAAATCTCTACTTCTGCTCGATTTTACTGTAAACTTAAAACCTCTGTAAAAAATAAAATCTATTTTTTAAAAAGTAGGGATAGTATTATAGCAATATAAAATCAAAGTACTTTATGAATAAATGTTTTCTCCAGATGTCAACTGTCATATATGCACCCTCGAATGTGTATGTATAATTTTCATTCAAAAGTGAAACAACTTTAGAATTGGCACCAAACATACAAACATTGATTGATACATTAGACTATCTTGAACACCTTTTATTGACCACTTTGAAAACTTGTTTACCTATTAAGGTTCATTCATAGCTGTGGTGTTCTATTTTTATTTTCAATGTGGGATTATCTTCTCTTTCACCCAGGGAGTATATTACCAAATTGGTGATGTTGTTTCTGTGATTGATGAACAAGATGGAAAGCCCTACTACGCTCAAATCAGAGGTTTTATCCAGGACCAGTATTGCGAGAAGAGTGCAGCACTGACGTGGCTCATTCCTACCCTCTCTAGCCCCAGAGACCAATTTGATCCCGCCTCCTATATCATAGGCAAGTTTGACAAATGGCACAGGTTCTTTAACTTAGTTAACTCTCCAATATTATGTAAAAAAGTGTGTTAGTCAGCTTGGGCTGTCAGGACAAAATATCACAGACTGAGTGGCTTAAACACCAGAAAGTCACTTTCTCACAGTTTTGGAGGCTGAAGTCCAACATCAAGGTTCTGGTAACATGGATTTCTGGGGAGGCTTTTCTTCCTGTCTTGTAAATAGCCACCCTCTTGCTGTGTCCTCACATGGCCTTTCATGGAGAGAGAGCTCTTTGGTGTCTCTTCTTATAAGGACACCATTTCTGTCAGATGAGGGCCCCACCCTTATGGTTTCATTTAACCTTAATTGCCTCCCTAAAGGTCTGATCTCCAAGTACCATCACATGGGGATTAGGGCTTCAACATACGAATTTGGAGGATGGGGGGGATGCAGTTCAGTCCATAAGAAAAAAGCATGAGTATAATTAAGTACAAAAAAATTAGAGCTTTATAGAAAATATGAGGCATTTTATGTAGCTGGAGTTTGAGTGCTATCAGTTATTTTGAGTTAGAGCAATGTGCATCTACTAAGAAGTGATACGGATAAGGTTTTTTTTAGAGTGACCCAGGGTTAAACTGTACTACAAGAATTTATTGCTCAGGAACTTGGTTATTTAGGTTACTTATTTATACAAACCTGTTCAAAAATAATTTAGAAAAGAACTATCCCAGTTATCCCATACTTACAAGTTCTCAGTATGCATACCTCTGCATGCTACACATGTCATCTTAGGCCTTTATAATATAAAGGCTGATAGTTGAAATGGCAGCTGCTGTGCTTTTGTTAATTTCAAAGCTGCCAAAACAGTTTTGACATAGACTCACAAGAATTTACTGATTAATACAATTTTAAAAGTTTTCAGATTTTTAAAGTTACTTCAGACTTTTTAATCTTTCTGCAATGAGCATGCATCATTACTTTTGCATCCTGAGGACAAGCATAAATTTTTTTTGAAGAGAACTCCAGGGACAAATAATATACCACTGTTATTCTCACCTACATGTCAAGTTTGGTACATTACCAAACAGTTCTAGCCTTCTGCTTATAAGTACATAGAACTTTTATTTACCGTATCTATGGGTCAGGATCCCAGCAGAGGCAGTGATGTATCAGAATCACCTTCGGGATTCCTCTACTGCCTCCTCTTTCTAATCCCCAGATTCTGATATGCATCCTTGTCCTACAGCGAGGCAGCATGGCGTGAGGTCAGAACACCAGTTCTGGAGCCAGAGTGTCTGGGTTCATAGCCCGCCATTTACCAGCCATGTGACTTTGGCAAATTTCTTAGTTTCTCTTGCCTCACTTTCCTCATATGTAAAATGGGAATAATAATAATGCCTACCTCAGAAGGTTGCTGTGAGGAATGAAGGTATTGATATGTGTAAACTTACAACAGTGTGGGTATAAAATAAACATGATGCAAGTGTTCAATCACTGTTTTTGGGAGAATTCCATATTCTTTAAGCCATTAAAGAAGAAAAAATGATTAAGAATAATTTCAAAGTACTGCATGTTTCAAGGGCTAATGCCAGGTTGCTCCCAGAGTGGTCTCTCCCAGTGTCTAGAAATTTTAACATCTTATGAAAATGATGTATATGGTCAAAAATGTATTTAACCTTTCCCTTGGCTGCCTTCCAGGGCCAGAGGAAGATCTTCCAAGGAAGATGGAATACTTGGAATTTGTTTGTCATGCACCTTCTGAGTATTTCAAGTCACGGTCATCACCATTTCCCACAGTTCCCACCAGACCAGAGAAGGGCTACATATGGACTCATGTTGGGCCTACTCCTGCAATAACAATTAAGGAAACAGTTGCCAACCATTTGTAGTTCACAAATTAAAACTGGATTTCCAGGCCTGGTGTGGTGGCTCACGCCTGTAGTCCCAGCTATTGCACCACTGCTCTCCAGGCTGGGCAATGGAGTGAGATTCTGTCTCTTAAAAATATCACAAAAAAACTGGATTTCCAGTTCTCTGATCTTCTTAGTACCACAGGATATGTCATAGGTATCTTTAAATGAAATTCTTAGCTGGAAAAATGACTCAAAAGTTTTTTTCTACTACCTAGTAATCATTAGATTATTTATTACTGGTTACTTAGAAAATTAAAAGGGTTAGGGCCAGGCACAGTGGCTTATGCCTGTAATCACAGCACTTTGGGATGCTGAGGCAGGCAGATCACCTGAGGTCGGGAAGTGGATTGCCTGAGGTCAGGAGTTCGAGACCAGCCTGGCCAACATGGCGAAACCCCGTCTCTACTAAAAATACAAAAATTAGCGAGATATGGTGACATTTGCCTGTAATCCCAGATCTTTGGGAGGCTGAGGCAGGAGAATCACCTAAACCCAGGAGGCGGAGGTTGCAATGAGCCAAGATTGTGCTGCTGTGCTCCAGCCTGGGCAATAGAGTGAGACTCTGTCTTGGAAAAAAAAAAAAAATGGCTGGGCACAGTGGCTCACGCCTTTAATCCCAGCACTTTGGGAGGCTGAGGCAGACGGATCGCCTGAGGTTGGGAGTTCAAGACCAACCTGGCCAGCATGGTGAAACCCTGTTTCTACTAAAAATATAAAAATTAGCCAGGCATGGTGGTGCACACCTGTAGTCCCAGCTACTCGGGAGGCTGAGTCAGGAGACTTGGTTGAACCCAGGAGGTGGAGGTTGCAATGAGCTGAGATTGTGCCACTGCACTCCAGCCTGGGTGACAGAGCAAGACTCCATCTCAAAAAAACAAAAAATTAAAAGGGATAGAATGTAATGAAATACGTTTTGAACTTAAATGATATTCTATATGTGTATCTTCCTAGGCAAAAGCTGTAATTTCCAGAGAGACCATTAGGAACAGGTAGTATCTATTTTTCTCCATTATTTATTTCTAGAAACTCATAAAATGGACATTTTATATTTTTCTATAAGAACAAAATATTAATTAAGGTATAGATGACTGACCAAGGGCTTAATCAAATAAAATGACTAACAGTATCTATCATAAAGCCACACAAGCCTTATGTTCTCATCTCAAAAATGCTGTGACAGCTTTTTGGCTGCTTTAACCATAAGAAAAATGAATGGTGGATGATTTTACTAGCCCAGGCTTTTAAAAACTTTCATCTTGGCCAGGCGCAGTGGTTCACACCTGTAATCCCAGCACTTTGGGAGGCCTGAGTGGATGGATCACTTGAGGTCAGGAGTTCAGGACCAACCCGGCCAACATGATGAAACCCTGTCTCTACTAAAAATAGAAAAATTAGTTGAGTGTTATGGTGCAGGCCTGTAATCCCAGCTACTCGGGAGGCTGAGGCAGGAGAATTGCTTGAACTCGGGAGGTGGAGGTTGCGGTAAGCCAAGATTGCGCCACTGCACTCCAGCCTGTGTGATAGCGCAAGACTCTGTCTCCAAAAAAAAAAAAGAAAGAAAAACTTTCATTTAATCCTTCTGTAGCAAACAGGCATTCAGAACCATTCCATTGATCTTAATAAAGCTGCTCTTTACTCTTTCTAGTCAAAAACAAGACTTCCAATCAAACCATAAGATTTTATACTGCAGATAGTCAGCTTCACCAAAGCCACAGAGGAAACATGTTGAGATCAGGCATCCCGCTTGATAGTTTCTTGACTACCATTAAAATGAAGATTGGGAAGTCATGAAAGTCACTGGTAGGCCATTAGCATTGATATCTTTAAAATGTCTACCCTAAACCATCTGCTGTGGACCCGTAATAAGAGGCCTGTTGTATATGAAATTGTCTAGAATTCAGGTGCAGGTCTTTGCCAGTTAAGTAAGGGAGCAACATGTAAAATGGGGGAGGAGTAGGTGCACTTACTTGCCTCCACTTCTGTCCTGATTTAACCAGCATTTTTCAACCCTGGGAAAATTTGCAGAATCTAAGTTGATTGTAATGATTTTGAACTGCAGTGGCTTTAACTCTTACCCTTTTCCCACATAGTTACGGTTTGTGAGTTGGAAAGAAACAACTGTAGGTAGCTACACATACATAATGATCTCTTTATTCACAAAGGTTATAGTAAAATTGTAAATGACTTTCTAAGTGCTAATATTCAAAACTTTTGGATTAAAATGTATTTTTCACAATGTATTTACTTTGGATGTATTTATTTCATTTAAACAATTTAAATGGGGCTATTTAACCAAAAATGGTATTTAAAACCAAAACAGTATAGTACTTAGAATTTGGAGTAGAGACCAGGTGCAGTGGCTCACGCTTGTAATCCCAGCACTTTGGAAGGCCGAGGCAGGAGGATCGCCTGAGGTCAGGAGCTTGAGACCAGCGTGGTCAACATGGTGAAACCCCGTCTCTACTAAGAATACAAAAATTAGCCAGGCATGGTGGTGTGCACCTATAATCCCAGCTAGTCTACTCCAGAGACTGAGGCAGGAGAATCACTGGAACTCGGGAGGCAGAGGCTGCAGTGAGCTGAGATCGTGCCACTGCACTCCAGCCTGGGTGACAGGGCATGAATCCATCTAAAAAAAAAAAAAGAATTTGGAGTAGATAGATTCATCATTAATAAGTAATAGATTTTGGGAAAATCCAGAAATGGCTAATAAAATGAACACAATGTAAAATATTAAAATGTAGACTTTTAAAAATCTATAAATTGACCATCTGTTTATAAATTGGTAGATGGTTGTGTACCATCTTTTAAAATAAAGATGGAATTTCACCCAGTGCGATGGTTCCCGTTGCTTACATTTCTCTGCTGAGGCCAAACCTGATATGGCCCTGGTCTGTGTTCCCAGCCCTGTCTCCGCGTTACCACTAAAATGTTTCCCCCGTATACCCGCCTAATTTTTCTGGCTCTGAGCCCTTGTTCGTACTGTTCTGTCCAATTCTACCTTCCAAAGACCTTTCTTAATGCCTTCAGATTCTTTCTTTGAGACCTTGTCAGATTCCCATGGCTTTTTGAAATCAATCTCTATCCTATTGTCATCACATTTAAGTTTCTACTTCCATCATCATTCCTATCCCTTTGTTCCTTGTAGGGCGGGAATGCTGTGTTTTATTTACTCATCTCTAACTTCCACATAACCTAACCCAGGTTCTTGCTTATGGGAGACGCTGAGTGTAGGGTCTGAATTAGATACTGTTAACTAAAATGCTTGTTGATATTTTAGTTATTAATTCATATTAACTTTGGCTGAAACTTTTAAATTGTGAATAGTCAAGTAAAACTTAGATTGTTATATTCTGGGTTAGTATTAGATTGTTTTTAAGATGAGTTTTAAATAGTTCTCTTAAGACAAATAAAGCTTAACATGAGCATTTGAAAGAAATTATCCCAAACCATTCCAGTTCCCGGCTGTGAAAGACTTTTCCAGGCCTAATAAGTTTTCCATTTCAGTCATAAGTAGGTGAAATCAAATGAACAATAGAGGGAAATGTATTTATTTGCTTTATACACATGCATGTGTGTTGTGTCTACATCTAAACAATGCACGAGCTTAGAATGAAGTTTCTGTCATACCCAGAAAAGGGAGAGGCATTTTTGTGGATTTTGTCTGGCTGCCCTGGACATGTTTGAAGAACTGTGCTGTTTACTTCATACCAAGTGTGTGAGCCATACCTTTGGTAGAAGGGTGTACCTCCTACACCCAAGAAACATGAGCCAGGAGGAGGTCTGTGCCAAGGAGAAGGAACCCAAATGACCCACAAGAGGTGGGCCATTAATTATTGGGTCAGATGCACAAATGCACGGTAATTTATTTAAACACATCTTAATGGTGACCCACGAGGAAGATTGCTAGTAATAACAGAAAGGTTCACAATAAATAAGAGAAAAAAAGACAGAATGTAGAACTGTATGACAGCAATTCTGCAAACAAGAAGCATCTTTTATAAAAGATGGAAGGAGCCCAGGCACAGTAGCTCATGCCTGTAATCCCAGCACTTTAGGAGACTGAGGTGGAGGATCACTTGAGCTGCAGTGACCCATGATCATGCCACCACTCCAGCTTGGGTGATAGAAGTGAGACCTTGTCTCAAAACAAAACAAAACACAGACAGAAATGCCTCCAGAATTTTAACATGTCAACAGAGGTTTTCTACAGCTACTCTTTTCAGCTTTATACTTTGCAGTATTTTCCAAATTTTCTCTAACATGCAGTATTTTCCAAATTTTTTACAATAAGCACACACACACACACACACACACACACACGTTTGTTTGCATACTGCCCAACTGGTGGTGAACAACCACTGGCTTTTAGTATATACATATCTGGAATATTTTATAAATAGTAGTTCTTAAACCCTTGAAAGGGAGATGAATGGCCAGCTGAGGAAATAAAGTCAGTGATTTCGTTGTTTTCCTATATTCACATCATGATTCTAGGAAAGAACTCGGGAGTGACTTCCTTCAACTTCAGCCACTCCTGGGCCAGGCGCATGCTTAGCTGTGTGGTAAAGGTCACCAGCGTCTTCTGCCTAGTGCCTGTGTCATCTGAATTGGAGGTTTGGCGAGGGTAAGAGACTAATGTAGCTTCAAGTTTTTCTTTCCTGTCCTCCACTTGAAATCTGTCTTCCCTTCCAGACTGCCTGCCCTGCTGACTCAAGGCCCCGACACCAAACACAGAAGCAACAGCTTTGCACAGAGCGTTCAGCAAGCTCCCACAATTGTATAAGGTAAAATTGCCTTTATAGATTCCTTATTCTGTATCGCTCCTAAGTGGTTCTGTTTCTCTAATCAAATTCTGACTGATAACAGTTGCTGAGACTCTGAAAGAAAAGGCAAGGAACTACTGTTTCTCATTATAAACTATTTAGAATTATTTGGCTATCTTCTTTTTGCTATGAATATGTAGTATTTTGATACATTGTTTAAAAAGTAATGAAAGAGATCACATAGGGAAAGATAGATTGCATTATTTTAAAGTTTATATACTAAATTGAAAAGCAAAGAATAAAACGGGAGAAACAGCTCCCACATGTGGCTGTTGGCAGGAAGCTTCCATTCCTCTCTATGGGCCTCCACAGGTTTGCTCACAGCAAATGATTCGTGACAGAAAGACGCAAGTGCAGTTGTACCCAAGATGGAAGTCACCATCTTTTCTATAACCTAATCTGAAAGAAGGGACATACCAGCACTTCTGCCATATGCTGTTGGGTCACACAGACCAACCCTGGTACGGTGTGAGCACAGGACCACACAAGGGTGTGAACTCCAAGGGCAGAGACCACTAGGGACCATCTCAGAGGCACAGAGGGACACCCTATCCAGCTGGTGGCCCATGTAAATTAACATAGCTTTTTAGAATAGCAATATGTATCAATACTCTTAAAAGTATTTATACTTCTTGATCTAGTAATTTCATTTCTAAGAATCCATGCTAAGAGGATTTAAAATGTGGACCAAAAAATGAGTATAAAAAGAGGTTGTTTCCAGTATTTAAAGTTGTGAGAAACCAGAAACAATCTAAAGGTCCAACAATAGGAAAATGAATTTTGATATTTTTCTAATAGAATTTTGTGCAGTCATCAGAAATACCATTTACAAATAATTTTTAATAATGCAAAAAAAGTTTATAAAATGGTTAGTGTAAAACCTGGACACAACTACATAATGATTCTGATTTTGTAAAAAAAAAAAACACACACTCACATATACACATGCATACATATATATATAAAGAAAACTGGAACAAACAAAATGTCAACAACAAGCATAGTCGGAATTATAGTCATTTTAATATTCTTTATGTTTTTAAAAATTTTGAGGTTTGTGTTACTAGCATCCGTTACTTATATAATCAGAAAAAAAA
>NW_012106086.1:1379637-1381446 GCF_000951045.1 Mandrillus leucophaeus | reverse complement strand
CTCCAGCCTGGGCAACAGAGTGAGAATCCGACTCAAAAACAAAACAAAAAAAAGGTTAAGGCCTGGGTGTGGTGGCTCACGCCTGTAATCCCAGCTCTTTGGGAGGCCAAGGCAAGTGGATCAGTTGAGGTCAGGAGTTAAAAAGACCAGCCTGGCCAACATGGCAAAACCCCATCTCTAGTAAAAATACAAAAATTAGTTGAGTGTGGTGGTGGGTGACTGTAGTCCCAGCTGCCAGGAGGATGAGGCCTGGGAATTGCTTGAACCCAGGAGGCAGAGGTTGCAGTGAGTTGAGATTGCGCCACTGTACTCCAGCCTGGGTAGCAGAGTGAGACTTCGTCTCAAAAAGAAGGTTAAAATTGTAAGTTTTGTTATGCATATTTTACCATAATCTTAAAAAAATAGATACATAGGAGATAAAGTCAACAGAATTTAATAACCAGTTGTAAATAGAGACTGAGGGAGAAGGATGAATTGAGGAAGACGTGAGTACAACTTTGTGGTAGGTGAAAAAATCTTACAAAATACATGGGCAAAGATCCTACTTGATTCTTATGATTTAAAAATCTCCCAGTTAGTAAACAAGGCCAGGTTGAGATTTGCAGGTGATGTGAGGTGTTTGTTCTGTTTTGTAATGTGAGGACTGTGAGGCATCTCCTGGACTTGAGTATCCATTAGATAATTGAAAATATGGATTTGAGAACTCAGAAGATGTGCAATGCAGTAACAAAACTCTGCACCATTGGTTTCTGTCTCCTAATTTAATGCTTTTATGGGACAAACTGTGTGAGGCAGGTGGGCAAGACGGGCAGCCATGTTGTTTGTGGGTCTCTGGCCTGTGGGCCAGGCTCAGTGCTCACTCTGAGGTCATGTCCAAAATTAGAACACATTCAGGCCTACCACAGTCAAGGCTCCCTTTCTCGACTCTGGTCCTCTGCACAGATATCCGAAGCCTAGAAATAATAATTGTCTGTCCTTGTGTCTTGCATTATGAAAGTCTAGGAAAGGGCCTTGGGAATGAAAAAGAATAGAAAAACTGCTCTAATTGCTGCATGCTTCAGCTTGCAGGGGAATCACTGAAATGGGGACAGGCTATAAAAGGACAACCAGAAGAGTGGCTACAGCAAAGGCATTGTTTTTCAGAGCAAGCTAGAGAATCCTGCCAGCGTCCTCAGGCAGGGCCCCTGGGCACAGGGGTTAGGCAAGGGAGTGTCCCAGCATATTGATGCTCTAAGCATCAGAATAATGCAATAGAGGAGCTTCCAAAGAGTTCATGTCAGATATTGTAAGCTGAACATTTCTAGGCAAATGAAATTTGATTTCGTGAATAAAGCTAGTTTCTTCAACTCCAGTGCAGATTCTCATAGATTGATAGTGGCTTGTGATCCAGATGAAGAAAACAATTTTTCAAAGATTCATATTCTTTGTAGACATATGGATTTAGAGACCATCTAATCTAACTACCTCATTCTACAGATAGGAAATATGAGGCCTAAAGAAGTTAAGAAAATACCATGGAAATGTCACTGCTGAACTGTCATACGTAAGATCCAAAAGAAATTGGGTAAATGCTACTGTGAGAAATACAGTACTAGGTCCAAAGAATCTAATACAAATTAAAAATCTAAATGTTATTTCTAAAGCATCCCTGCACATAGCTGAACTTACATAGTTTCATTTTCTTTCTTTTCTGTTGAAGAAGAGGCTGGGTACAGTGGCTCACGCCTGTAATCCCAGCACTTTGGGAGGCTGAGGCAGGTGGATCACCTGAGGTCAGGAGTTCAAGACCAGCCTGACCAACATGGTGAA
>NW_012106086.1:1375089-1376177 GCF_000951045.1 Mandrillus leucophaeus | reverse complement strand
ATATAAAGAAAACTGGAACAAACAAAATGTCAACAACAAGCATAGTCGGAATTATAGTCATTTTAATATTCTTTATGTTTTTAAAAATTTTGAGGTTTGTGTTACTAGCATCCGTTACTTATATAATCAGAAAAAAAATACAACTTTAAAATATTTATTTAGGTCCAAAGATGGTAATCTAAATGGTGTTACAGGCTGAATGTGTGCCTGATCACCATGCCCCAAGTTCATATGTTAAATCCCTGGCCCCCAAGGCAATGGTATTAGGGGAGTAGGGTGTTTGGGAGGTAATCAGATTTCGATGAAGTCATGAGGGTGGAGCCCCCATAGTGGAATTAGTGTCCTGTTAGGAAGAGGAAAACAGACCAAAGCCTTCCTTTCTCTCCTCACTATGTAAGAAGATAGCCAGAAGGTGGCCACAGCTAGGAAGAGAGCTCTCACCAGAACCCAAATCTGCCAGCACCTTGGTCTTGGGTTCTCAGCATCTAGAACTGTGAGAAATGAATGTGTGTTGTTTAAACCACTCAGGCTACGGTATTTTGTCACAGCAGCCCGAGCTGACAGAGATGGATAGAAACAACACAAGGACCCATCAGCAGACGAGTGGATGATCAAAACGTGGTGAGGTCGTGCAGTGGGATATTATTCAGCCATAGAAAAAATGAAATTCTGATACATTCTATAAGGGTGAACCTTGAAAACATGCTAAGGGAAATAAGCCAAACTTAAAAAGACAAATATTATATAATTCCACTTATATGAGTTAGTTACCTAGAATAGGCAAATTATGTCATAGCGACAGAAAATTAGAGGTTACCAGGGTTGGGGGAAGGAGGGGTGTTGTGGGTACAAAGTTTCTGTTTGGAGTGATTTTGAAAAAATCCTGGAAATGGGTAGTGAGAGTAGTTAACATGTTGAATGTACTTAATTACACTAAATTTTACACTTAAAAATGGTTAATGCTGGCCTGACGCAGTGGCTCACGCCTGTAATCCCAGAACTTTGGGAGGTCAAGGCGGGTGGATCATGAGGTCAGGAGATTGAGACCATTCTGGCTAACACAGTGAAACCCTGTCTCTACTAAAAAA
>NW_012106086.1:1370943-1372860 GCF_000951045.1 Mandrillus leucophaeus | reverse complement strand
GTGGCTCACGCCTGTAATCCCAGCACTTTGGGAGGCTGAGGCAGGTGGATCACCTGAGGTCAGGAGTTCAAGACCAGCCTGACCAACATGGTGAAACCCCGTCCCTGCTAAAAATACAAAAATTATCTGAGTGTGGTGGCAGGCCTCTGTAATCCCAGCTACTCCGGAGACTGAGGCAGGAGAATCACTTGAACTTGGGAGGTGGAGGCTGCAGTGAGCCAAGATCACACCATTGCACTCTAACCTGTGTGACAAGAGGGAAACTCCATCTCAAAAAAAAAAAAAAAAAAAAAAAAAAAACCCCCTATAAAAAAAAAAAAAAAAAAAAAAAAGCCAATCACTAACCTGTGTTATTTATTAAACATGACAGACTGGCATGAAGTAATTACCCAATTATAAACAAAAAAACTACAATCTACCAGGCATAGTGGCTCACGCCTGTCATCCCAGCACTTTGGGAGCCAGAGGCGGGCAGATCACCTGAGGACTGAAGTTCAAGACCAGCCTGGTCAACGTGGTGAAACCTCATCTCTACTCAAAATACAAAAATTAGCCTGGCATGGTGGCACGTCCCTGTAATCACAGCTACTCAGGAGACTGAGGCAGGAGAATCGCTTGCACCTGGACAGTGGAGGTTGCAGTGAGGCAAGATCGCGCCATTATACTCAAGCCTGGGCGACAGAGTGAGACTCGGTCTCAAAAAAAAAAAAAGAAAAAAGAGCTACAATCTTAACCTCAACTTCTCATAACATCATCTCTACTTCTAATTACTCTTAACTTCGATGTGCCACCTGGTTAGCAGAAGCTGAGTGGAAGTGGGGAGGTTTATTACAAAAAGACTGTTATACCTTACACACTTCTCCCCATGAATAGTGAAGGTGTGAGTGAAAAAGACAGCAATTTTATTTATTTATTTTTTTTAAACAGGTTCTTGCACTGTCACCTAGGCTGGAGTGCAGTGGTGTGATCACTGCTCACTGCAACCTTAGCTGCCCAGGTTCAAGCGATTCTCCTGCCTCAGCCTCCTGAGTAGCTGGGACCACAGTTGTGCACTACCATGCCCAGCTTTTTTTTTTTTTTTTTTTTTTTTTTAAGAGACGGGGTCTCACTATATTGCTTAGGCTAGTTCTCAAACTCCTGGCCTCAAACAGTCCTCCCACCTGGGCCTCCCAAAGGGTTGTGATTACAGGCGTAAGCCACCACACCCTGCCAGCCATTTTAGAATAAAGAGTGAAGGTGCTACTGGGGAAATGTACTTTAAAAAACAAAGTCTTCTCTCAACCCAGAAATCCTCTCCATGAAGGCAGTAGAGAAAGAAAAGCTTTATTAATGAATAAACATTAAATGAGAATGTGATGCACATCACAGGCACTTTGCTAAGAGATCATAAAGACAGAAGGAAATTTCACCCTTTTATACAGCCAAGCAGGTACAGCCCATTCATTACATGTATGTTTTCAAGATAAATAGTCTTCAACTAAGAGAATTTGACAGCACCATTGGTCACACAGTTCATCCTAACTTTACCTGACAATTGATGTGACCACTTGTGTTACCTAAGATAATCAACTTTTTGGGGCTGGGGGAGTGTGGAAGCAGGAGTTACTTTTACAGCTTGGTGCAAGTCACTCGTTAAGATTAGGTTGTTACCCTCCCACAGAAACTGGAAGATAGGTATGCTATCTGGTGATGTTTACATTTCCCAGGTCCTTGAGAAAGACATTCCTTGGTCATAAAGCTGACAAAAGGCTGATTCAGTTTTTAAATATATATATATTTCAGGCTGGGCATAGTAGCTCACACCTGTAATCCCAGCACTTTGGGAGGCCGAGGCGGGTGGATCACCTGAGGTCAGGAGTTGGAAACCAGCCTGGCCAACATGGTGAAACCCATCTCTACTAAAAATACAAAAAATTA
>NW_012106086.1:1367735-1370038 GCF_000951045.1 Mandrillus leucophaeus | reverse complement strand
TATATATATATATATATATATGTATCTCAAAGAGACTGAGAAAGTACATACAAGTTTTCTCAAGTAATAACCTGACATAAAGGGAGGGGAGGAAAATTTCTTGCCTTATTTTCAACAGGTGGAATTAAACTTATTCTTTTGAATTCATATTTATCCTCACAGTGCCCATCCTAAATTTGGAAGAGGAAGGATGTGGGCCAACTTTTGGCTTAGGCCTTCATGTCAGGGCTTCTCTTAGTATATATGGTACCTTCCTGAGATTTTCAAACTGGCAGCCACTTTGGACTGATCAATTCGCAAATCCAAATTAATTGCTTAGTATTGTAAGGGAGAGGGATGGGAGTCAGCGGGTCTGCGATGGCGGCAAACAGCAGTGGTGGACAGCGAGCGAAAGCTCAGCTTGAGCTGTAACAAACACGGACCAGAAGAGTGCAGTTGCAAGATTTAATAGAGTGAAATAGAGTGAAAACAGAGCTCCCATACAAAGGGAGGGGACCCAAAGGGGGTTGCTGTTGCCAGCTGGAATGCCTGGGTTTATATCCCGATCCTTGTCCCTCCCGCTGTGCTCTCAGGCAATAGATGATTGGCTATTTCTTTACCTTCTGTTTTTGCCTAATCAGCATTTTAGTGAGCTCTCTGATTGGTCGGGTGTGAGCTAAATTGCAAGCCCCCTGTTTAAAGGTGGATGCGGTCACCTTCCCAGCTAACCTTAGGGATTCTTAGTTGTCCTAGGAAATCCAGCTAGTCCTGTCTCTTAGTGCCCCTCTCAACAGGAAAACCTAAGTGCTATTAGGGAGGTTGGCCGATGACTGCTCTAACTGCTTCCTGCTGAATTGGGGCGTAGTAGGGGTTGTGCAGTTGAGATTTCCTCAGGAGGGGTGCCTTTGATGTCATTAACATCGGATCATGGGCTAGCAGGCCGGTCCAGGGGTCTGCGGTAGAACTTAAGTCATGGACTGCATCTGGGGCTCCATTTGTAGTTTACAGCTTTGATTCTAGAAGAGACAAACTTAACAAAGAGGTTAAAGATACAGGGTACAAAGAGGAGTAGCAATATTATAGCTGCTAGAAGTCCTAAGAAGGGGAGAATCCGGGGCATCCATTGACTGAGGAGGCCCCAGGGTCCAGTGTTTTGAAGCTCCTTTGCTCTACGTTGTATTCGATCTTTAATTTCTTTAACTTTCTCACTGATGATTCCAGATTGATTAACATAATAACAGCATTCTTCCCCTAAAAATAAACAGGTTCCCCCTCTTTCGGCAGTTAACAAGTCTAAAGCTCTTTGATTTTGAAGGACTACTGCTGCTAGGGAGTTAAGTTGATCTTGCAAGGTGACCAGGGAGTCGGCGACCCGTTCCATGTCACCATTTAGTTCTTGAGATAGTTTGTAGTAGAACTGAGTAGAGGTTGTGATACCGCCAATGCCAGTACCTAGTCCACCTAGCACTCCTGCTCCGATAACAAAAGGAAGAATGGGTACTCTTTTGTTGCGGGGCTTATGTATGACATAATTGTATAAATCTTGTTCAGTGTAGATGGTCATAGGTGGCACTAAGAATGAGAGGAAGCACATAGATTCTGAAGAGCCATTCAAACAACGATAGTCTGAGGTACCGCAGACAAAAAATATTCCTGAGGGTAGGCAGACTATTCGTGTGGGAGGAGTTACCCACCTGATGCATTGGGAGTTGGTTGTGTCTATAGTACTGCTAAAATTTACACAGGTGAGGTTTGGGGTACGGGTTATTTCCAGGTTGGAAACAAGAGGTCCTACTAAAACAGAAGTGGTGTTTATTTCTGTGCTGAAGTTGTTCCATTGTTCAGGTACAGGGATTGAAATGTATGGCCTGAAGTGCAGGGGGAGGCACATCCAATAGTTAGTAGGGTTTTGGGCCGAGACCTCATGGAGCCCAAGGAGGGTGGTATTAAATAGGCTTACCAGGCGAGTATGGATACGGAGGGTTTCATGTAGTTTTGAGAGATCTAGTCCTCTGCAGGGGCTAGAGGTGCTATGTACCCGGGTCAGTTGGGAGATTACTTCTTCTATGTGTTTCTCTCTTGCCTGATCTTGAACTCCACTCCCATCAGACATACTGGTATGGGTGAAATAAGTCCAACAGACAGTGGCTCCAAGTCTTCCAGGACAACTAGGATTAATCATTTTTCCTGTCCAATAGTGAGTATTTGATTGCATGCAAAGAGTGGCAGCATTATAACAGTTGCGGGGCATATGGGTGTGGGCAGTGAAGGTGGGGGTTCCCTTAGATAAACTCCTATACAATGAAGCATCAATATTTCCAGGG
>NW_012106086.1:1361907-1367685 GCF_000951045.1 Mandrillus leucophaeus | reverse complement strand
GATAACAAAAGGAAGAATGGGTACTCTTTTGTTGCGGGGCTTATGTATGACATAATTGTATAAATCTTGTTCAGTGTAGATGGTCATAGGTGGCACTAAGAATGAGAGGAAGCACATAGATTCTGAAGAGCCATTCAAACAACGATAGTCTGAGGTACCGCAGACAAAAAATATTCCTGAGGGTAGGCAGACTATTCGTGTGGGAGGAGTTACCCACCTGATGCATTGGGAGTTGGTTGTGTCTATAGTACTGCTAAAATTTACACAGGTGAGGTTTGGGGTACGGGTTATTTCCAGGTTGGAAACAAGAGGTCCTACTAAAACAGAAGTGGTGTTTATTTCTGTGCTGAAGTTGTTCCATTGTTCAGGTACAGGGATTGAAATGTATGGCCTGAAGTGCAGGGGGAGGCACATCCAATAGTTAGTAGGGTTTTGGGCCGAGACCTCATGGAGCCCAAGGAGGGTGGTATTAAATAGGCTTACCAGGCGAGTATGGATACGGAGGGTTTCATGTAGTTTTGAGAGATCTAGTCCTCTGCAGGGGCTAGAGGTGCTATGTACCCGGGTCAGTTGGGAGATTACTTCTTCTATGTGTTTCTCTCTTGCCTGATCTTGAACTCCACTCCCATCAGACATACTGGTATGGGTGAAATAAGTCCAACAGACAGTGGCTCCAAGTCTTCCAGGACAACTAGGATTAATCATTTTTCCTGTCCAATAGTGAGTATTTGATTGCATGCAAAGAGTGGCAGCATTATAACAGTTGCGGGGCATATGGGTGTGGGCAGTGAAGGTGGGGGTTCCCTTAGATAAACTCCTATACAATGAAGCATCAATATTTCCAGGGTGCTGCATTCTCCATAGAAACTCTTGGTAAGGGGAGCTACTGGTCGTACAGAGGCATGGAGGGGGTGCAGTGAGAGTGAAAGGGGGTAAGAGAACAGTAAAGAGAAAAATATGATAAGGGAGGGCCATGGGGATTTACGATTTTAGTTACTTTCCTCCTGGTTGTCGTTTGAAGAGCAGGCGCAAATCCTCCAGAGGTTCACAGGAATAGCTAGTGTTGTCTCCTGGATTTTCAGGTTCCTTTGGCTGTATCCAGGGTTTGACTCGAGTGTGATGTATCTATGACTCCACTCCAGCCACTTTAACCGCAGTTGGGGTAGATAAAATGACTGGGTAGGATCCTTCCCAGGATGTATCTAGGGATGGGGAATTAGAGGGAAGGGACTTGACTAATACCATACCACCAGGGTGGAATAGTTCCTTTCCCTCTTCTCGGGGACGGGCTCCTTGTAATGTTTTAAGAACTTGTTGATATTTGGCTAAGGAAGTGATGTCTGCAACTAAGTTGGCCGTTTCTCGGTCAAGCACAAGGTCATTGGTTAGGAAGGGCTGTCCATACAGCATGTCGTATGGGCTAAGTCCTGCTTTTTGGGGAGAGTTTCGGATTCTTAGTAAGACTATAGGCAACAAAGAAGGCCATGCGAGGTGAGTTTTCTGGGTTAGCTTTTTTAGATGTCGTTTGAGTGTTTCGTTCATTTTCTCGACCTTCCCTGAGGACTGTGGCCTCCAGGCACAGTGTAAGTGATATTGTATACCTAACGCCTAGGATACTCCCTGGGTTGCTGTAGCCTTGAAACCAGGGCTATTGTCACTCTGTAAGCCACGGGGAAGTCCGAATCTGGGAATTATTTCATGAACTAGTGCCTTTATTGTCTCTTGGGCCTTTTCTGTCCTACAGGGGAAGGTCTCTTCCCAACCAAAGTATCTACCCAGACTAGTAGATACTGAAATCTCTGAGATTTGGGCATGTGGGTAAAATCTAGTTGCCAGTCTTCTCCTGGGTAATGGCCTGTTCTTTGTTCTCCTGAAGGAGCTTGGCAATAAGGCAGGGGATTATTTCTTTGGCACACTTCACAGGCCCTGACTATCTGCTTGATAGTTTTGAAAAGGCCTGGTCCAGTAAAAAATGATTTGGCCATCTGATGGGTGCTATCAATGCCTAAGTAAAAGGTTTGTTGAAGGGTTTTAAGTAATTTCCATTGGTTAGCTGCAGGCAAAAGTATTTTCCCTTCTTCGGTGGCTAGCCATCCTGAGGGGAGAAAACTATGTCCTCATGAGATTCCCCATTCTATTTCTCCTGGTGAGTACTGGGGCTTGGTTTCCCGGAGGGGATTACCCTATACTAGGAGTTCTTCTATAAGTATTTCTATTAGAGGATCCTGCCTTGCAGCTCTTTTGGCTTTAATACCTGCTTGGCGCTTCTCTTCTATTTCCCTTTCCTTTCCTTTCTGATGACCCTGGCAGTGTAAGACTGCCACCTCTTTAGGTTTCCATACAGCCAACAATAATTTCCTAATGGCTTCCTGATGTTTGATAGGTGTTCCCTCGGAAGTTAGGATTTCCCTTTCTCTCCGTATTGCTGCATGGGCATGGAGGACTAGGTAAGCGTATTTAGAGTCTGTATATATATTTACCCTTCTTCCTTCTCCTAATTCTAGTGCCTGAGTGAGGACTATTAGTTCTGCCAGCTGAGCACTAGTTCCTGGAGTGAGGGGATTACTTTCAAGTATTCCATTATCACTGACCAGTGCATACCCTACTTTTTGAAGTCCTTTTTCTACAAAGGAACTTCCATCAGTATAGAAGTTGAGGTTGGGATCAGTCAAGGGAACCTCTAAAAGGTCCCCTCGAGCAGCATAGGTTTGAGCAATTACTTGTTGGCAGTTATGTTCTATCTTTTCTTCATTGTCTGGAGGAAATGTGACTGGGTTCAGAGTTGCACAAGTGCGCAGTCGCAGCACTGGCCCTTCAAGTAATAGAGCCTAATATTTAAGTAAACAGTTGTCTAACAGCCACAAGTCTCCTTTAGCAGTGAGTATGCCGTTCACATCATGAGATGTCCACACAGTAAGATCTCTTCCCTGTATTATTTTAACCGCTATAGATACTAAGACGGCTATTGCTGCCACTACCCGTAAACAATGAGGCTGACCCTTTGCCACTACATCAATTTCCTTACTCAGGGATGCCACGGGTTGCAAGCTGGCCCCTCGGACCTGTGTAAGGACTCCTAGAGCTAGTGCTGTTTTTTCTGTGACATATAAAGAAAAGTCTTGCCCCGTTGGCAAGCTTAACACGGGGGCTTGGGTTAGGGCCTGGAAAGCCGCTTCTGCTTCAGGTGTCCATCTTACTAAAAGGATATTGGCTCTCTGAGTTTCCTTAATTAGTGTATATAATGGTCTAGCTATTTCGCCGTACCTGTGAATCCATGTTCGGCAGAAACCTGTTATGCCAAGGAACCCTCTTAGTTGCTTTAGGGTTTTGGGATGAGGATAAGCCAGTATAGGCTGGATACGTTCCTCACTGAGGGCCCTGGTGCCTTTGGATAATTTTAGCCCTAAGTATTTAACCTGCTGTGAGCAGAGCTGAGCCTTTAGTTTGGAAACCTTGTCACCACAGGTAGTGAGGAAATTTAAATTTAAGAGCACTTGGGTGGCTTGATGGCATAAGGTTTCTGAATGGGCAGCTAAAAGTAAATCATCCACGTACCGAAGGACAAGAGTGTCCAGGTATGAGAACTGGCTCAAGTCTTGGGCTAATGCCTGGCCAAATAGATAGGGGCTATCCCTGAACCCTTGGGGTAGAATAGTACAGGTGAGTTGAGATGTTGTGTTTGAAGGCTCTTCAAAGGCAAACAAGAATTGAGAGACAGGATGTACAGGAATGCAGAAAAAGGTATCCTTAAGGTCCAGAACTGTAAACCACTCTGCTTCCTCTGGGATTTGGGAAAGCAGATTATAAGGGTTAGGTACAGCTGGGTATAGAAGGACAGCGGCCTCATTGATAATCCTGAGATCTTGCACTAACCTCCACTGTCCATTGGGTTTCTGTACTCCTGAAATTGGAGTATTGCAGGGGCTATTGCATGGTTTTACTAGGCCTTGGGCTTTTGGGTCCTTAACAATCTTCTGGAATCCTTGTTGGGCCTTGGGTCTGAGGGGGTACTGCCTTTGGTAGGGAAAGGAGGCAGAATCCTTTAGTTTAACTTGAACAGGATGGGCATTTTTTGCTCATCCATATTGTCCTTCTGTTGCGCAGACTTCAGGATTAATTCCTTCCTCAAGCAGGGGACAGCAAACAGGTGCTCCTTCTCCTATATTCAGGTGTATAATGGCCCCTGCTTTTGCTAGAATGTCTCTCCCTAACAAGGGAGTGGGGCTTTCAGGCATAATTAGAAAAGCATGTGAAAAGAATAAAGCTCCCCAGTCACAACTTAGTGGCTGGGAGAAGTATCTAGTGACTGGCTGTCCTAGGACCCCTCAGATAATGACAGATCTGGAGGACAGTTGACCGGGACAGGAGAGTAAGACTGAGATGGCCATGCCAGTGTCCAGGAGACAGTTAACCTTCTGACCCTCAATGGTCAAGCATACCCGGGGCTCTGTGAGGGTGATGGCATGAGCTGGCGCTTGCCCCGGTCACTCTCAGTCCTGCTGCTGGATCATCTGGTTAGTGGCTTCTGACTCAGAGGACCTTCATCCCCTGGGGGCAGTGGGCCTTCCAGTGATTCCCTTGACATAAGGGGCATGGACAAGGGGGCAGCTTATTTCTACTTGGACAACCTTTTTTCAAGTGTCCTTGTAGACCGCACTCCCAAAAGGAGTTGCTGTTTTTATAGAAGGGGTTGGGGTTTGAGAGATCAGCTGGACACAATTGGCAGGGAGAGCACGTGTGTTTTCATGAAGAATTATGCCGAGATAGGTAACGGATGGAGAAGAAATTTGAGCTTTGGAGGGGGATACCCAATATCCTTTGGAGAATAAATGTTGAAGGAGCAGGAGGGTGTCTTGTTGAGATTTAAAGGAGGGGCTACAAAGTAGGTCATCAATATATTGAATAAGGTGAGAAGCAGAGGGGTGGAAAGAAAGTAAATCATGAGAGAAAGCTTGGCTGAAGTAATGAGGGCTGTCCCTGAAGCCTTGTGGCAGTACAGCCCAGGTAAGCTGCTGGGACTCATGGGTGTCAGGGATAGTCCAGGTAAAAGCAAAGAGAGGCTGGGATGAAGGGTGCAGGGGAATAGTGGAAAAAGCATCTTTAAGATCAAGGACGGAATAGTGAGTTGTGGAGGAAGGCATCGAGGACAAAAGAGTGTATGAGTTGGGCACCACAGGGTGGATAGGCAAAACAATTTGTTGATAAGGTACAGATCCTGAACTAACCTGTAAGACTTGTCTGGTTTTTGGACAGGTAAAATGGGGGAATTGTATGGAGAGTTTATAGGTTTTAGAAGCCCATGCTGTAGCAGGCGAGTGATAACAGGCTTCAATTCCTTTAAAGTCTGTTGTGGGATGGGATACTAGCATTGAGCAGGGTAAGGGTGATTAGGTTTTAATGGGATGGTAATGGGAATGTGATCGGTTGCCAGGGAGGGAGTAGAGGTGTCCCATACTTGTGGGTTAAGGTCGGGGGATACGAGAGGAAGATATGAAGGAGGCTTTGGGCTGGGAAGAAGGGCAGCAATGAGATGTGGCTGTAGCCCAGGAATAGTCAGGGAAGCAGATAATTTGATTAAAATGTCTCGGCCTAATAAGGGAACTGGGCAGGTGGGGATAACTAAAAAAGAGTGCATAAAAGAATGTTGTCCAAGTTGGCACCAGAGTGGGGGAGTTTTAAGGGGTTTTGAAGCTTGGCCATCAATACCCACAATAGTTATGGGGACAAGAGAAACAGGCCCTTGAAAAGAAGGTCATGTGGAGTGGGTAGCCCCTGTTT
>NW_012106086.1:1355491-1358247 GCF_000951045.1 Mandrillus leucophaeus | reverse complement strand
AGCTGGATGTAGTATATTAGGGGGATGTGATTTCATTTCTGGTTGAGCAGATAATTAAATGTATTTGAATTATGTGTAAATTTCACAATTTTTGATCTACAAAGAACAGATAATTGTATCAGTAGGTAATAGAATATTTTATTTCAAAACAGTGAAGAAACTGCTAAGCATAAAATTTGTCAAGTGCTACAAAGATGATGAATATACAACTGGGAATTCCAAGAAATTTAAATTTAATTACATTCTTTATTATGTTTTCCTCAAAAGAAATAATTAGTTCCAGCATTTGGCTAATATTATTTATAGGAAATAAAATATGGAATCTGTTATAAATGTCCTAATTTATACTACAGTATTAATCTCAATCCTGATCATTAGCTAATTATAGCATTTACCAATCTGTGATTTTATAAATTAACCACATTTGTTAAATTAAGAAGAAATTTACAGACACCATTTTTTTCCTGTTACAACATATGGACAAGCCATCAAAAAACAAAACAAAACAAAACCAAAAAGAAGTATATTTTATGCTAAAGTTACTTTCTGTCCAGGTCGAAACATTGTTCCACTTTGATTTTTTCTCCTCTTTGGATTTTGAAAGTTTTCATATCTGAAAAAAGAAAGAGATAATTTAATATGTGTAAATACTACCATCATAAAACAAAAGATAATGGATTGTTGGCAGACACAAAAGAAATGAACGGGAAATAACAAACTAGAAAAAAAAATGCTAGTCGCAGAAATTAAAAAGAATTCTTACAAATAAAGTTGCATTCCAATAGAAAACAGAGCAAAGGGGATGAAGAGACAAGTTAGAAAAGATAAAATACAAATGACAATAATATGAAAGATTGTAACTTCTATACTTTTAATCAAATAAATGTAAATTATTAAGATATCATTTTTCTAAAATCAAAAGGGCCAAGTTTAGAAAAATACTGCAACACACAATGTTTGTGATGGTGCAGTATATCTGGCACTCTCACATAATGCTGTTGAAATATATATTGTACAGTATTTCTGGAAGGCAATTGGGCAATACATTTCGAAAGCCTTAAAAATTGTGAACTCCCTGTTACGCAACAATTCCACCTCTATCCCAGTGAAACAATTAGATATGTGCATATATTCAGCTGCAAGAATGTTCATTACCACATTGCCTGGGGGCAATTTAAATGTCTAAAAATTGGATATTGTGGCATAGCTACACTATAAAATGACATTTAAAAGCAATAAAGTAATTAACATTTAAAATGTAAAACAATTTTCAGGATGTATGTGGATAAAGGGGGACTGCTATATAGCAATATGTATCGACTGTTCTTATCAGAATAGGAAAAAATATATAAGCATATAAACAGATATGCTTTGGGAGGTGGTGAGGTTAAGGGAAATTTGTTTCCTTGTTTTTCCTTACCTCTGTTTTCTGATTCCTCTTTAATAAATACATAGCACTAACTTATGTACACATACATACATACTCCAAAGTACTGCAAAATTAGATAGCAAAGGACAGCAGCTTCTAAAGACCAGGAATAAACATCTCTTAAATTGAATTACACTGAATCATTGACCTAGAATGCTTCCCAGTCCATGGGTCTCAGATTCACAGGTGGTCATAAACTCAATTGCAAGGATCCTTTAAATCCAATGTGTAACAAATGTGGTCCACAAATGAATAAATCTGAATGTATTTATATGTTCTTGAGATCAATAAAATATTAATATAAATTATGTTGAAGGCAAAACAAGTGTTTTTATAACAAAATTTTATAAACTAAACATTAGAATCACTTTGAACTTTTAATTTTCCTTATTTCTTCAAAGTTACTAAATTGTTTTTTTTAGCAAGACAGTCTTGCTCTGTCACCCAGGCTGGAGTGCAGTGGTGCGATCTCGGCTCTCTGCAACCTCCACCTCCTGGGTTCAAGCAATTCTCCTGTCTCAGCCTCCCAAGTAGCTGGGACTATAGGTGCATGCCACCACACCCGGCTAATTTTTGTATTTTTAGTAGAAATGGGATTTCCCCATGTTGGTCAGGTTGGCCTCGAACTCCTGACCTCAGGTGATCCACCTGCCTTGGCCTCCCAAAGTGCTGGGATTACAGGCATGAGCCACTGCGCTCAGCCCAAAGTTACTAAAATTAAATGAGTCTATTATGAATAATTCAAATATAATCAAATGAACTGGTTAATGAAAACTCAATTTTGACTTCTGTACTTCTGAAATTCTGGTATTTTTAAATGCAAATACGACGCATATTTTTGAATTGGCTTTTACATATTCAAAATATTTTTTTTATTTTAAACACGAACTTTAAAGGTTTAAGTGTAATACTATGTCACTTATAATAGTAGCTGTACTTCCAAAACAGAATCTGTTACTTACAGCTCAGCAAAATTCTTCCAGTCGTCTTCACTGATGGATGGTCTTGTGTGACCAAGTGCAGTCATTAAATGTGACTGACTAATAGCCAGTCTGGTTTTAATTGGTCCTGGTTGGTTAATGGATTCATCCTCCTTAAGTAAAGAAAGAAATTGACAAAGAGTTAAATTAGGGATGTGAAAAAAAATATGGTAGTCCAATTGTTATTTCTTTTGTCAGTTTTTTCAAGAGACCATACATTCTCTTCCTTATAAGATAATGAAACACTGAAAGCAAGGAAGCATATAACCATGACTGGCCGGGCGCGGTGGCTCAAGCCTGTAATCCCAGCACTTTGGGAGGCCGAGACGGGCGGATCACGAGGTCAG
>NW_012106086.1:1350313-1354311 GCF_000951045.1 Mandrillus leucophaeus | reverse complement strand
AGGACTCAGAGCTTGGGGTGGAGACTGAAGGAACAGACAGGAGAGAAAGAAGAAAGATTTGGGATGAGTCGCATTGGGAGCAGAGACTAGGGAGGGACCAATGTGGAAAAGAATGCCTGGACATCAGGCATCTCAGACCATTTGCCCATTTTTTGATAAAAATTATCTAGATCTTGTAGGATGGAGAAATTGAAAATACCATTTTCTGGCCATTTAGAGCCATTATCAAGTTTATATTGGGGCCAAGTGGTGTTGCAGAAGAAAATAAGCATTTAGGTTTTAGGTCAGGTGTGAGTTGAAGAGGTTTTAGGTTTTTAAGAACACAGGTTAAGGGTGAAGAAGGGGGAATGGAGGGTGGAAGGTTGCCCATAGTGAAGGAGGTAAGTTTAGAGAAAGGTAGAGACACGGAGAAGGGGGTAGGTGAGGAGCCAAAGCAGGCGTCCCTGCAGTTGATTTGCCACCAAGGGAATGTGGGTGAATGACCAAGGCAGGCGTCCCCACGGTGATCAGACACCAGTGGAGCGTGGGTGAATAATCAGGCAGGCATCCCCACAATGATTAAATACCAAGGAAAGACTGTCTTCCCGAGTCTGTGACTGGTGCTGGAGTTTTGGGTCCATGGATAAAATGTGTCTCCTTTGTCTCTACTAGAGAGGAAAAAGAAGTGGAATTGGAAGGACAGGGAGATGAAGGGTAGCAAAAGAGGCTGGAGAAGAGAGTGAAAAGACCGCTTACCTGATTTGAAACTGGTGAGATGTTCCTTGGGCTGGTTGGTCTGAGGACCCAAGGTCATAGGTGGATGTCCTCACAGAGTGAGGGCAAGGACAGGGGACTGGTCTCCCAAAGGAGTTCTCCTGTCCCGGGTTTCGGCACCAAATGTCACACGCGTCCGTGTGAAGAGAGTCCACCAAACAGGCTTCGTGTGAGCAACAAAGCTGTTTATTTCACCTGGGTGCAGGTGGGCTGAGTCTGAAAAAGGAGTCAGTGAAGGGAGATAGGTGTGGGGCCATTTTATAGGATTTGGGTGGGTAGTGGAAAATTACAATCAAAGGGGGTTTTCTCTTACGTGCAGGGGTAGGGGTGACAAGGTGCTCAGTGGGGGAGGTTTTGAGCCAGGAGAAGGAATTTCACAAGGTTAATTGCTCAGTTAAGGTTGGGCAGGAACAAATCACAATGGCGGAATGTCATCAGTTAAGGCAGGAACAGGCCATTTTCCCTTCTTTTGTTACTTCAGTTGCTTCAGGCCATCTGGATGTATACGTGCAGGTCACAGGGGATGCACTAACACTAATTCCTGAAGACCCAGAATTCCACTGTGACTTACCCATCAGAGTGAAAGCATTACTGCTACACTGAGGGAGTAGCCCTTACAAATAGTGGAGATAGGATAGTGGAGATCTTCCAAGGGAACAGTATTGTTAAGTAACATCTCCTCCATTCTGTCAGGAGGTAGAAATGTCTGATATAAAAATCTATGCTGATTCACAGATAGTGGCTGATAATGTAACCAGATGACCAGAAATTTGGAAAGAACACAACTGGATATGAGGTCTGGAGGAAAAGTATGCCCAGAGTTCTTGCAATGGGCCCAAAGAATCAGAATATTTGTGTCCTGTGTGAATGCTCAGTTAAAAACCTTCAGTGCTTACACTAATCAAGTGGTCAAAAGATGACCTCTGTATGGATGTCAATCAGCCATCTTTTCCAGCCACCCCAGTGCTTAAGATTCATGGTCAAATTGGCCAAGATTGCGGGGATGTGGCCTCCACAATGTGGACCTCCCCCTCACCACAGCTGACATGACAACCCAGCTATACTGACAGCCTACTTGTCAGCAGCAGTGACCAACCAGACAAGCCCACACCCAGAAGAGACCAGCCCAAGTCTGATGGCAGGCTGATTACATCTGATCCTCTTCTGTCACAGAGCAGGTGGCAATTTGTCCTTCTTGGAAGGGACACACCTTGGAATTGTATTTGTTTTGTATGTTCTCCAAACTTTTATCACCATCTTTCATGAACTTACTAAATGGTTTTTACATTGTTATGCTATCCCATAGACATTGCTTCTGATCATGAAACTCACTTTATGGTGAAAAGAAGGCAGGTATGTCAGCTCAGTGATGTCATCAAAGAACTGAGAAACAAAGTGCATTAGGGGGTGGTGCTTCTCAGTTTTATCCTAGTGATCCACAAAGTCTTTGTTTCTATCCCCTGGGATTCTGAGCTTTGCTGGTTTAGAACCAGAACCTCCTGGGATCAAGTGATCCTCCTGCCTCAGCCTCCCAAGTATCTGGGACTAGAAGCACACCATCATGCATGGCTAATTTTTTTTTAAGAGATGGGGTCTCACTGTGTTGCCCAGGCTTATCTGTATATTTTGATTAATGTTCTCTTTTTTGCTTTTCCCTTACCCCATTACTATATAGTTAGATATTAGATACACAGATTGTATTGATGGCGGCTAACTTTATAATTTAGTTCATATATGAGAGAATAGCAAGATAAAATTATAACTGGAACTAGGAGAGGAATGGATGTCATTTAAATATCTTGGGCTTGTAGCTGGATGTAGTATATTAGGGGGATGTGATTTCATTTCTGGTTGAGCAGATAATTAAATGTATTTGAATTATGTGTAAATTTCACAATTTTTGATCTACAAAGAACAGATAATTGTATCAGTAGGTAATAGAATATTTTATTTCAAAACAGTGAAGAAACTGCTAAGCATAAAATTTGTCAAGTGCTACAAAGATGATGAATATACAACTGGGAATTCCAAGAAATTTAAATTTAATTACATTCTTTATTATGTTTTCCTCAAAAGAAATAATTAGTTCCAGCATTTGGCTAATATTATTTATAGGAAATAAAATATGGAATCTGTTATAAATGTCCTAATTTATACTACAGTATTAATCTCAATCCTGATCATTAGCTAATTATAGCATTTACCAATCTGTGATTTTATAAATTAACCACATTTGTTAAATTAAGAAGAAATTTACAGACACCATTTTTTTCCTGTTACAACATATGGACAAGCCATCAAAAAACAAAACAAAACAAAACCAAAAAGAAGTATATTTTATGCTAAAGTTACTTTCTGTCCAGGTCGAAACATTGTTCCACTTTGATTTTTTCTCCTCTTTGGATTTTGAAAGTTTTCATATCTGAAAAAAGAAAGAGATAATTTAATATGTGTAAATACTACCATCATAAAACAAAAGATAATGGATTGTTGGCAGACACAAAAGAAATGAACGGGAAATAACAAACTAGAAAAAAAAATGCTAGTCGCAGAAATTAAAAAGAATTCTTACAAATAAAGTTGCATTCCAATAGAAAACAGAGCAAAGGGGATGAAGAGACAAGTTAGAAAAGATAAAATACAAATGACAATAATATGAAAGATTGTAACTTCTATACTTTTAATCAAATAAATGTAAATTATTAAGATATCATTTTTCTAAAATCAAAAGGGCCAAGTTTAGAAAAATACTGCAACACACAATGTTTGTGATGGTGCAGTATATCTGGCACTCTCACATAATGCTGTTGAAATATATATTGTACAGTATTTCTGGAAGGCAATTGGGCAATACATTTCGAAAGCCTTAAAAATTGTGAACTCCCTGTTACGCAACAATTCCACCTCTATCCCAGTGAAACAATTAGATATGTGCATATATTCAGCTGCAAGAATGTTCATTACCACATTGCCTGGGGGCAATTTAAATGTCTAAAAATTGGATATTGTGGCATAGCTACACTATAAAATGACATTTAAAAGCAATAAAGTAATTAACATTTAAAATGTAAAACAATTTTCAGGATGTATGTGGATAAAGGGGGACTGCTATATAGCAATATGTATCGACTGTTCTTATCAGAATAGGAAAAAATATATAAGCATATAAACAGATATGCTTTGGGAGGTGGTGAGGTTAAGGGAAATTTGTTTCCTTGTTTTTCCTTACCTCTGTTTTCTGATTC
>NW_012106086.1:1346714-1348853 GCF_000951045.1 Mandrillus leucophaeus | reverse complement strand
ATAAGGGAACTGGGCAGGTGGGGATAACTAAAAAAGAGTGCATAAAAGAATGTTGTCCAAGTTGGCACCAGAGTGGGGGAGTTTTAAGGGGTTTTGAAGCTTGGCCATCAATACCCACAATAGTTATGGGGACAAGAGAAACAGGCCCTTGAAAAGAAGGTCATGTGGAGTGGGTAGCCCCTGTTTTGATTAAACAGGGGATAGACTTACCCACCACTGTGAGAGTTACCTGAAGTTCGGTGTCCGTGATTGTCCAGGGGGCTTCTGAGGCAATCGGGCAGCATCAGTCTTCAGTCAAGATCTGGGAAGGAGTCAGAGAGCCTTGGACCAGAGTTCCAGGGACTCTGGGAGTGGCTGCTGGGTGAGTTGTACAATCTGATTTCCAGCGGGGTCCTGCACAGATGGGACATGGCTTAGGAGGAATCCCGGGCTGCAGGCATTCCTTGTCCCAATGGCCAGATTTCCAGCACTTGAAGCAAGATCCTGGGGGAGGTGGTCCTGGAGGAACGCCTGGCCACTGCAGTTCAGGCATTTTTAAGTTCTTGTGTGCTGGAGACGTGGCTGGGGTTTCTCTCACAGTGGAGGCAAGGAATAGCATCTCAAATACGTTGCTACTTGGCTGCCTTTAGTCTATTATTGTACACCTTGAAGGTGAGGTTAATTAAGTCCTGTTGTGGGGTTTGAGGGCCGGAATTTAATTTTTGGAGCTTTATTTAATGTTGGGAGTAGATTGGGTAATAAAATGCATATTGAGAATAAGACGGCCTTCTGACCCTTCAGGGTCTACAGCTGTAAAGCATCTAAGGGTTGTTGCCAAAAGGGCCATGAACTGGGCTGGGTTTTTATATTTGATGAAAAAGAGCCTAAATGCTGATTTGGGAGAGGTCGGATAAAGAAAAAGGAGCATTAACCTTGACTATGCCTTCAGCTCCAGCCACCTCTTTAAGAGGAAATTGTTGGGCAGGTGGGGGAAGGCTAATCACGGAACGAAACTGTAAGCCAGACTGGGTGTGAGGAAGGGAGGTGATAAAAGGATTATAGGGTCGGGGAGCAAAGGCTGAGGAAGAATTGGGACGTGGCTCAGCCTGGCTCGGAGTAGCCTGGGGAGGAGGGGGGAGGTCAGATGGGTCTGTAGAAAAGGAGGATTCAGAGGACTCAGAGCTTGGGGTGGAGACTGAAGGAACAGACAGGAGAGAAAGAAGAAAGATTTGGGATGAGTCGCATTGGGAGCAGAGACTAGGGAGGGACCAATGTGGAAAAGAATGCCTGGACATCAGGCATCTCAGACCATTTGCCCATTTTTTGATAAAAATTATCTAGATCTTGTAGGATGGAGAAATTGAAAATACCATTTTCTGGCCATTTAGAGCCATTATCAAGTTTATATTGGGGCCAAGTGGTGTTGCAGAAGAAAATAAGCATTTAGGTTTTAGGTCAGGTGTGAGTTGAAGAGGTTTTAGGTTTTTAAGAACACAGGTTAAGGGTGAAGAAGGGGGAATGGAGGGTGGAAGGTTGCCCATAGTGAAGGAGGTAAGTTTAGAGAAAGGTAGAGACACGGAGAAGGGGGTAGGTGAGGAGCCAAAGCAGGCGTCCCTGCAGTTGATTTGCCACCAAGGGAATGTGGGTGAATGACCAAGGCAGGCGTCCCCACGGTGATCAGACACCAGTGGAGCGTGGGTGAATAATCAGGCAGGCATCCCCACAATGATTAAATACCAAGGAAAGACTGTCTTCCCGAGTCTGTGACTGGTGCTGGAGTTTTGGGTCCATGGATAAAATGTGTCTCCTTTGTCTCTACTAGAGAGGAAAAAGAAGTGGAATTGGAAGGACAGGGAGATGAAGGGTAGCAAAAGAGGCTGGAGAAGAGAGTGAAAAGACCGCTTACCTGATTTGAAACTGGTGAGATGTTCCTTGGGCTGGTTGGTCTGAGGACCCAAGGTCATAGGTGGATGTCCTCACAGAGTGAGGGCAAGGACAGGGGACTGGTCTCCCAAAGGAGTTCTCCTGTCCCGGGTTTCGGCACCAAATGTCACACGCGTCCGTGTGAAGAGAGTCCACCAAACAGGCTTCGTGTGAGCAACAAAGCTGTTTATTTCACCTGGGTGCAGGTGGGCTGAGTCTGAAAAAGGAGTCAGTGAA
>NW_012106086.1:1322570-1342219 GCF_000951045.1 Mandrillus leucophaeus | reverse complement strand
AAAAAAAAAAAAAAAAAAAAACCATGACTGAGTTAATGTGTTCTGGTCCCTTGTTTATAAATATAGGTCATTTATAAGTCAAAGAAATACATATCAAAAGGGTGAAACAATTTTTAAGAAGTTTTAACAATTATAATGAGGGGGAAAAAGTCATACTCCACTTTGGCTCTGGTATCTGCCTTTGATAATACTGATATCTGCCCTCAGTTGATCTCTTTGTTCTTGTGTAAGTTCTTGGCAACCCTCTTGTGAAGCTGTCCTTAACACTGGAGGCTGTGAAAACAACTGGTCTTTCCCAGGAACTCCAGGCAAATCCTGAGTCACGGAGCTTGGTGCAGAGAGACACTGTGAGCTCTGCGTGGTAAATTGTAGTAATGAAAGATGGAAGGAAGAGGGGCAGAGAAGAAACTATGTGTTTACCAAAGATAAAAATTAAACATTTTAAGCAATAAGACATTAACGTAGATAAGTATACATGTTAATTAACTGAAATTAAGCAAGCTGAAAAGTTGTTCCTCTTCTATAAAGGTTCACTGATACCTGTGTTATAGAACCACCATCGAGCAAAAATTGCCATAACACAGGGTAGGTTTTTTTTAACTTTGTTGCTTAAATCCAACACACTAATGCCCAAGGACAGGTTTCTTTGTTTTCAGAAAGTAAATTTATACTAAGTTTCTGGGACATTTCTAGATAGAATAAATAAAAAACAGAATTAAAGACTAAAATTAAACCACCACTTTACTATTCTTGGGAATACAAATGAATTGCTTTTATATTTTTAAAGTCTGAGTTAGGCTAGGTATAGTGGCTCACACCTGTAATCCTAGCACTTTGGGAAGTCAAGGCAGGCAGATCACTTGAGCCCAGGAGTTTGAGACCAGCCTGGGCAACATGGTGAAACCTCATCTCTACAAAAAGTACAAAAATTAGCTGGGCATGGTGGCATACTCAGCTACTCAGGAGGCTGAGGTGGGAGAATCACCTAAGCCCAGGAGGTCAAGGCTGCAGTGAGCCATAATTGTGCCACTGTACTCTAGCCTGGGTGATAGAGTGAGACTGTCTCAAAAAAAAAAAAAAAAAAAAAAAGCCCAAATTAATAAAGTAAGTGTACAAAAAACCAGGAAACATATAAATAACCAAATACATGTACAAATGTTACATGTACCAATAAAATTACAGTGAACCACTATTAATTTTGAGAAGAGATGTTGAATGCTAGTAGAAGAACAGTGATACTGCCTACATTTAATCAAAACACTTTCCTGTTGAAACATTATTAGCACCCTTCACTGTGCTTACACTTTGCAGCAAAAGTATCACAGATAATATTTTGTTTTCAGGAATTTCTTACATTATTGTATCAAATTATTCATTATCCTCAACTGTTCATGATAATAGAATTTAAGTTTACTATAAAATGGAACTGCTAAAGATATTTTAAAACCACTAGGTAAGAGAGAGAAACCTCAAAGAAACCAAAGGTAATCACAACCACGCACGACTTTGGTTCCTTGCTCCCAGCCCTGTCTTAAAAATCTTAACAAGGAATGCAAATTACCAATTAGTGTAAGCAAGAAACAAAACTATTTTACTGAAGAACCAGCCAACCAGGAAGAATATGTGGGGCTGGTTAGGAGAGAAATCACTCCAACTTTACACCAACATGTAGCTTTATATTTCAGAACTGCATAATGACGACTGCACAAGATACCAAATCAGAAGAGGTTCCATTTCCAAGTTCTGATTCATAAGAGCTTCCAAAGTAGAGCCGGTACATATTGAATTTTGATTCATCTGGAAGGATCTCGGACATCTCTAAGGAAACAAGGGACTGATCTAAGCCACATTCTCCATCTCCAGCTGAATCGTCAGAGCCACTGCTATGGTTAAGAAAGACCATTGAAGACAGACTTAGGTCACTATCAGAGCTGGAACTTCCATCCTAAAATACACAAAAGGACAACCAGTTTAAAGATGTAAACAATTTTAGTCTCAGAAATAAATAATAACATAGCATTCTATCAGAGCAATACAAGAAACTTAGAAGCATTTTTCAAAAAACTCATTAATTCTCTAATGGTTTTGAGGCACATGGTAAAAATTTAACTATTAAAATATAAAGATAACATAGAATGTGTAGATAATTTACCAACCATCCCCCAAGAAAGTCTGTAATGAAGCTAAGACTCAGACCTCTGGGCTTTATTTTTATGTCTCTGACATTCCATTCATACTTTTCTACTCCAAAATGATGAATCAACATGTTATAGAGTGCTTTCTCATTATAGAGAGCTCTACAAATACACACCTTTCTGGTAGTAAAGGGAGAGGGGAGAACTTCAATGGCTTGCCAAAATAGCAAAAACTTAGGGAGTATCTGATTTAGAAACTGTAGGCTCTGTAGACATTCCAACCAAATGTGGTAAAGAAGAGTAATAGAATAATCCTTCCTAGAAAATATATGGTAAAGTCTATAATGTAACAGTTCAAATATCTACTGTAAATATTAAAATCATAATACTATCTTTAGAGAAAAGGCTGATGCTAAGGTTGGGATACAGAAAGCACAAGATAAACCAATAATATTTTTCTTTTTGGGGGGCAGAGTCTCACTCTGTCATCCATGCTGGAGTGCAGTGGCACAATCATGGCTCACTGCATCCTGGACTTCCTCAAGTGATCCTCCTGCCTCAGCCTCTCCCGAGTAGCTAGGACTACAGGTGTGCACCACCATGGCCAGCTGATTTTTAAATTTTTCGTAGAGACAAGTCCCACTCTGTTGTCCATAATGGGTATAGTTTGGTCTCAAACTAGGCTCAAATGATCCTCCTGCCTTGGCCTGCCAAAGTGCTGGGATTACAGACGTGAGCCACTGCACCTGGCCAAGAATAACTTACTGTATCTGGAAGTGAGGAAGTAATTCAAGAATGATGAGGACATGTCATAAAGATATAGGAGCCATACAAAAGGGGCTCCTATTGGCCAGATTGGGACAATTTGAGCTTCAAAACAACAGCTTTAACTAATTATTTTTTAGAAGTTAAAGTACAAAAAAACTAAAAACTCTAATTATTTTTCTGTTTGTAGTATTTAATTCATGGTATCCTAATTTAAATAATATCCTTGCAAACACCAACATGTTTTTGCCAATATTAAGGTAATGTTAAAGAAACAGACAGCAAACTCTTCATAATTATAAATTCTCTGCAAAACCCATATTCCAACTATGGAACATTTAACTAAAGGTAAACTTATACTTCTATACAGTTTTACCAAAGTTGTTTAAAAAATAGCATTTTTTTAAGATTGAAATTTTGACATTGTAATTCTCTTATCACTCATAAAATGTCATAACAACTTCCTCATATAACTTGCCTGGAGTCCACTTGAGAGCAGCATTCCATGTAAGGCCTCCAATTGGGCATTGTAAAGTAAAGCTTTCAGATCAGCTCCAGTAAAGGAGTCGGTTACAGATGCTACATGCTGAAGGTCAACATCATCTGCCAGAGGTAGAGAATCACTGAGGACATTTAAAATTTCGAGACGTGACACCTGAAGGGAGAAAAATTTATTTAACAAATAAAAAATATTAAAAATATTATCTTAAATTGTGTGTCTTATGATTTTCTTCATAAATTAACCTTATATATCTAAAAAAGCTTTATAAGTAAGTTGCGAAATGTACCAACAGCCTACTATTTATCTTCCTTGGAACTTTTTCCCCAACAGAAATAATATATGTAGGAAAATGAATGAAAATCACCACTCTTAAGGCTGGGCATGGTGGCACACCTGTAATCCCAATACTTTGGGAGGTTGAGATGGGAGGATCACTTGAGTCCTGGAGTTCAAGAACAGCCTGGGCAACACAGGGAGACCCCATCTCTACACAAAAATTAAAAATAAAATTATCTGGGCGTGGTAGCGTGCACCTGTGGTCCCAGCTACTCGGGAAGCTGAGGTAGGAAGATTGCTTGAGCCTGGGACACAGAGGCTGCAGTGAGTTGTGATCGTACCACTGCACTCCAGCCTGGGTGACAAAGTGAGACCTTGTCTGAAAAAGAAAAAAGCAAAAACCTACAAAATATTCAGTTTAAGTAATTTCTTATTCACACAGTGGTTATTTTCTACATTTAGGCAAGTGTGCCAAGAAGGGATTTCAAAAGGAAAATCTAAATAATTTAAATAATAGCTACATGTAACATATATTCAGATACTTTATACCTTTGACTATTCATTTGTCTATCTGTTCTTTCATTCATTTATTTGCTTGCTTCTAAATTGGAGAATAGCAGTTGGAACAACACAGGACTAGGAAGAGTTGAAAAATTATCTCTATGAAACCTGCTTACATGCTTATGATTCACATGCTTGATTCTGTATCAGAGTTTTTTTTTGACAGGATAATGGATGTAATCGTTGAACAGAAGAGAATGTGAAAATATAATACTTTAGGTTTCTTGCATTTTTTTCCCCCAATCAGCTAACACAGAAGGATTACAAAGTTTTCAGACTTGCACTGGGCCAAAGAAAGGCTTTGCATCTAATTCAGAATCTTTTTATGCTTTGAGCAAACAGTGGCTAAAGCTTTTCCCTAAGAAAGCTGATCTTCTAAGGACAATTGCCATTACCTGGCAGAAGTAAAGCTCACAAGGAAAGAGTGTAGCATTTGTTGGGTTTTGGACTCTAAATATGAAATTGTCACCTGATCAGGAGGAGGACAGTATACACATTTATCTAGTCGACCAGGCCTAAGCAGGGCAGGGTCAATCAAGTCAGGGCGACTAGTCGCAGCCAATACATAAACACCTAGAGGAAAAAAGAACATTTTTTTACTAAAATCTGATGACATGATGACATTTTGTTATAACATTCTATTTCTGTATTTATAATTATTACCCTGTAAGCCTTCTACTCCATCCAACTGAGTCAGCAACTGGTTAACTACTCGGTCTGTAACTCCTGTATTATCATGACCCCGCCGAGGAGCAATGGATTCAAATTCATCAAAGAAAAGAATGCAGGGCTTTGCAGCCTGTGCTCTGGGAAAAACAAACATTTCATATTTGAATCAGGCTTCAGAGTTTGCAAAGTGATTTCATATATATATATGAATGTATTTATGCATTTATATATATTTATGTACTTTTAATTTTTACAACAAACCCTTAAAGAAGGCAAGTTGTATGTATTTACATATAAACACATAAATGTATTTATATATATTTATGTACTTATTTTAATCTTTACAACAAACCCTTAAAGAAGGCAAGGTATATGAAATTGCCCTCGTATTCAGTAAACTGCTGAGGTCAAGGTGTTTATTAAGAGCCGTGCCTTCTGGATAGACTAACGGGGATGAAAACAAAAATCTGACTCTTGGTCAATAAGTCAAACACTTGTTTGCTTTCTATTACAAGTAACCATTTTTATATTAACATATACTTATTGGCCACCCTTACTTCTTTTGTGAAATGCCTATTCATTTCTTTTGCCCATTCAAAATTTGGAAAGCTCATTATGCTGGTACTGTTTTGTAAGGGCTATTTAAAAAAATATTTTCTTATTTATTTATTTATTTATTTATTTATTTATTTATTTTTTGAGACGGAGTCTCTCTGTCGCCCAGGCTGGAGTGCAGTGGCGCAATCTCCACTCACTGCAAGCTCCGCCTCCCGGGTTCACGCCATTCTCCTGCCTCAGCCTCCCGTGTAGCTGGGACTACAGGTGCCCGCCACTGCGCCCGGGTAATTTTTTGTGTGTTTTTAGTAGAGACAGGGTTTCACCATGTTAGCCAGGATGGTCTCGATCTCCTGACCTCGTGATCCGCCTGTCTTGGCCTCCCAAAAAATATATTTTCTTTTACTTTTCTAATAATTTGAACTTTGACTTTTAGTTTTATTAAATTTATTAACAAATTTTAATTCTAAAGAAGTGAATATTAATTCCATTTCTGGCAACAGGTGGACTAGATGTCTGGAGAATAACACCTAATATAAAACACCTGTCATGGTGATTGAAAAAAACCAACAGCTATCTCATTAAATGCATGGCAAGTGAAATATATCTTCTGGGGCCAAAAATAGACCAGAATTATCTGCTACTTGCATGTTTGGCAGAACTCTCCTAGAAAACTGAGTCTGATGTTTGATTTGTGTAAAGATTTTTTTAACTTTTCTAACTCAGTTTTTTCACTAAGTTATAGGACTACTCAGATTTTATTTCTTTTTGGTTCAATTTTGGTCAATTTTATTTTTGTCTGTGTCACCTAAGTTTTCAAATGTATTGTCATAAATATTTTCATAATATTCCCTTATTATCTTTTACATTTCTGGGATATCTTTAGTTATGGTTCCCTTTTTATCCCTAAAATTGTTTATTCATGCTTTTTTTTTTCTTAATCAAACTTGCTAGAGATTTGTCAATTGTACTCAGTGTTCAAAAAATAAATTTTGGCTTTGTGAGCTTCTCTGTTTTGTGTTTCATTAAACTTCATTCTTATCTTTATTATTTCCCTTTTAACCTATTTTTTAGTGTATATCTATAATTTTCCTAATTTCATGAGATAGATACATAAGTGGTTAACTTTTAACCTTTTTTCTTTTCTAAACATTTAAGGCTATAAATTTTCCTTGAAATCAGTTTTGCAACATCTAACAATTTTAATGGATAGTATTTTCATTATCATTTGCTCCCAAATATTTTCCACTATAACCTCTCTTTAACCCAGGAATTACGTAGAAGAGGTTTATTTTGTTTATGCTTTTTCCTGGTAAACTGGGTGGTGAATACATGAAGTATTCATTTTATTATTCTTCCTTAAGATGCATAAGTATTTTATATATATTCTCTTAACTGTACATTTTATAATAAAATTTTTGGAAGAATAAAACAGTAACTTTTATTTTAAAACTCCCCATAATGCTATCATATTTGAATAATTATTTTCATCCTTACATACCATCTTCTATATTCATATGCAGTTTTTTAATATATGCAAAATAGTTACACTCACTGAAATTAAATTGGCCAGATGGACTCTTGATTTATAAGAGATAAATTAGAGACTGGGGGAAAAAAGAATTTAGAACTTAGAAAATTTAGAGATAAATTAGGGGCAATTATTTGCTTCATATAAGAATCTACTCTGAGATTTCTTTGAATAACCACTTCGATTCCACTTTGAGGAGTATTTCTATTGTAAATACAAAACCAAATAATTTCCAAAATTTAATATCTAAAATATTTTGTAGTATTTGGTGAAATAGAGAATCCATGTCCTCTAGCTTATTAATAATTCACATAAACCACAGGTTTCAAATATCAGTTCTTCAAAAAACAAGACCAAAAAAAGCACTGATTGATAAATAATAACAGAGTCAGTTACTTTAAAAACATTAATAGGGAACCAACCTAATAAAAATATCCCGAACAGCTTGTTCACTTGCTCCAATATATTTGCTGAGTAACTCTGGCCCCTATGGGTAAAATAAAATTAGAGTTGAGATAAAATTATTTAAAAAGAAAATATAAATTTGGTTTCTGACTAAATGAATCATGGAAATCTTTCATATGATTAAATGGATGTCTTTTATACATTTTTAAAATTAATGTGTGCTAGAATAAATAACATACCACAAGTTCTATGCTTGGTGTTTCTTCTGCCCAGACCCCCAGATATTCTCATGGCTTGTTGCTTCATTTTATTTAGATCTCTGCTCAAATACCACCTCTTCAGAAACCCTTTTCTGACACGTCCATCTATGGCTCACTCCAGTTTACTATAAGCTTCCTTACCCTGCTTTTCTTCCTACATAGGACTTACCATCACCATCTGACAGTGGATTATATACTGAATGTGTCTATCTGCTTATTGTCACTCTCCACTAGTAGAATGTAAACTCCAAAAAGGCAGTTTTGTTCACTGCTGAATCCCTTGTGCCAGAAACAGTGTCTGCCATGTAAGTATTAGATAAATAATCTTTTTCAAGTGAATAAGTGAATGGTTTAAGAAGGGACAAAGTTCCATCTAAAATTTAAAAAATGTGTAGAGATATGACTTTAATCAGCACCTTCAATTACTGAAACAATGTATTTGCACAGGATTTAAAGAATATATCATTTTTAGAACGTGGGAAAAGGCCAAAAAAAAAAAAAAGAGAATATATAATCTTCCCTAAAAGCCAACTGAAAAACCTTTCGAAATAAACTTCCCTGCATATAGCAAAATCAATGAGAATAGTCTTTCCTTAAATTGGAATCTTTAAAAAAAAACTGAATAGGTCCTAAAGAAATCTGTAGTGAAAAATCACTCTCTCCAAAAGACCAACTACTGATCAAGATATGTGACCAAAATAAGGAATTTCTAATATTCAACCACATAGATATCTATTAATGTAATAATATTTAATTACATTTCCTCAGTACAGTCAGAGAACTATAGGACTAGAGGAGGCAACAAGAAATAACTAAAGCAAGGCTGGGATTGTGGCTCTCACCTGTAATCCCAGCACTTTGGGAGGCCGAGGCGGGTGGATCACGAGGTCAGGAGGTCAAGACTAGCCTGGCCAACATGGTAAAATCCCGTCTCTACTAAAAATACAAAAAAAATTCACCAGGTGCGGTGGCAGGAGCCTGTAATCCCAGCTAGTCGGGAGGCTGAGGCAGGAATCACTTGAACCCAGGAGGCGGAGGTTGCAGTGAGCCGAGATCACGCCACTCCACTCCAGCCTGGTAACACAGCAAGACTCAGTCTCAGAAAAAAAAAGAAAAAAGAACTAAGGCAAATAGCATGAACAAGGCAACAGCCTGGCACTTTTAGTGTTTCTCCATCATTGCCAGTTCACAAAAAAACATGATAAAAGAGTAATTTACAACTGGTTAAAACCCAGTTATACATTACAAAACTGAGCTGGGCGCTGTGACTCACACCTGTAATCCCAGCACTTTGGGAGGCCAAGGCGGGCAGATCACTTGAGGTCAGGAGTTCAAAACCAGCCTAGCCAACATGGTGAAATCCCGTCTCTACTAAAAATACAAAAATTAACCTGTAACCCCAGCTACTCGGGAGGCTGAGGCAGGAGAATAGCTTGAACCCAGGAGGCGGAGGTTGCAGTAAGCCAAGATTGTGTCAGTACACTCCAGCCTGGTCAATAGAGTGAGACTCCATCTCAAAAAAATGAAAATAAATATAGAAAAAATAAATAAATTACTAAACTGATTTATAAATCAAGTTTGAGTAAGGCTAGAATAATACATGATTCCTTTGTCTTGGAATCTAATTGCCCTTTGTTAAACTAATATTGCTGATGTACTGAAACTATACAGCTAAGATACTGGATCTGCGACCACAATGACACACCAGTGGTGAGCTGTGAAGCATTACCCAAAATGATCTGCTAGCATGCCTCTTAATTACCACACTCACCTTATACCTGAAAAAAACTTAGACCTAGTCTCACTTTGACACAAGCAAGGGTGAGATATAGTCAAAAGTAACAGAACCATGAAAACCCCAGCTTCCTGCCTCAGTATGGTCTCCAGCCTCTAGTTGTCTACTCCCTTTAAGAATAGTTTGCCCTTTTATCTGAGTATTTATGTATAATTCTGTTCACAATGCATGAAGATTTGCCTTAAGCAAGACCATAATAAGCCCTACGAGAGAGGTGGCTCATTACTCAATGTCATACAACTTTTTTTTTTTTTTTTTTTTTTGAGACGGAGTCACGCCCTGTTGCCCAGGCTGGAGTACAGTGGCGCGATCTCGGCTCACTGCAAGCTCTGCCTCCCAGGTTCACGCCATTCTCCTGCCTCAGCCTCCCGAGTAGCTGGGACTACAGGCACCCGCCACCACGCCTGGCTAAGTTTTTGTATTTTTAGTAGAGACGGGGTTTCACCGTGTTAGCCAAGATGGTCTCGATCTCCTGACCTTGTGATCCGCCCGCCTCGGCCTCCCAAAGTGCTGGGATTACAGGTGTGAGCTACCGCACCCAGCCGCACACAACTTTTAATAGATGGATCGCTGTTCCTACTAGCTTTCCAAATGTGAGACTAGCCCACAATCAACAAACATAATGGTGTTGGTAAAGATGTGGAGAATCAGGAACCCCCCACATTGCCAGTGGGAATGGTGCAGTTGGTGTGAAAGACAGTTTGGTGGTTCTTTGAAAAGTTAGAGAATTACCCTAAGACCCAACAATTCTACTCCTCAGTTTATGCCCAAGAGAAATAAAAACATGTCCATGGAGAAATCTGTACATGAATATTTACAGCAACATTATTCATAATAGTCAAAAGGTAGAAACAATTCAAATGTTCACCACTGATAAGTGGATAAAGAAAGTATGGTAACATTATTCAGTCATGCAAAGGAATGAAGTACTGATACATGCTACTACCTGGATGAACCATGAAAACTTTACATAAGTGAAAGAAGCCAGACACAAAAGGTGACACACTGCATGATTCCTTTTATATGAAATATACAGAAAAGGCAAATCCATAGAGACAAAAAGCAGATTAATGGTTGCCAGGGGATGAGCGGAAGAAGGAATGGAATGAAAAAGTTTTGAAATTAGAAAGAGGTGGTGGTTGCATAGCATTGTGAATGCACTAAATGTCAGTGAATTGTACACTTTAAAATGGCTAACTGCATTTATGTAAATTTTGCCTCAATGAAAAAAGAAGTGGACAACATACCTTGACACTTATAAAATTCATTCTACTCTCTCGTGCAATTACCCCAGCTAGTAAAGTTTTTCCTGTTCCAGGCGGACCATACAACAGTATTCCTGTTCTTTGTCGTATGGGCAAGTTTGCAAATAATTCTGGATACTGAGAAACAACAACAACAAAAAAATATGAAAAAGAGCTCAAGTCTAAACAGAAATGACTAAGTAGCAGCTAAAGATCAATGTATAGAAAAAAATATTCAGATAGTAATCACCACCACCTTTCTTCAGTAACAGCAAGTACAACAGTAGAAAATAAAATTCCTACTAAAAACTATAAATGAACTCAAAGGAACTACTACAAATTTTTTCCAATTAAGAACACATTCTATATAAAATGCATATAACTGCATCAGAACTTCTTTCTATTTTTCCTGTTTTATTAAAAGTACTACATTTTAAAAGTACAAACCAATCTTTTAACAAGTATAGTGCCTTTCACGGATATGCTTCATGGGGCAAGTTATGAGGGCTGTGTACATTCAAATCTCTTCAATCAAAGATAGTAAAATATCCCAAGAGTCTCCAGGCTGAACAAATAGTCGACTGCTTCTCAAATTACCTTTTAAAGCACCACTGCTCGAGAACAAGAGGACTTTTTGAACAGGTGAGCCAAACATGAGGCTACTGTCAGCAATATCCTGGTCTCCTTTATTAGGTATGCCTATTTAGTTCCCTCTATTGAGAATATTCCCACTCACCTCTACTTCTGCTCTAATCTGAAAGAAGCCCAGACTATGTATGTAACTACACATATAGTCTCCATGTACTGTATCTGGATGTACTGAATCTCCATGTACTAATGCTCGATGCCCACCCAATCCCAGCATTGGGATCATGATCCTGCTAGCTAGTACTTCCATGCCCATGTTCTCTCACACTGGTTTTAATAGTCCTGGGCTGCAATCAGCATGTCCCAGGCTCCAGTGGCCACTGTTCCCAGGAGTTGCCATGCAGTTACATGAAACCCAGGGTCCTTACCCATATTTTTTTTCTCACTCCTTTGCACGGGTCCCTGATCTTATGCAATGATCTTTGCCTCTTAAGATTTCTGATTAAAACACACTACCTCCTAGACTCTACCATCTGATCTTCTGAAGAACAATCTACATTTGTCTCCTTTATCCTGCCATCTGCCTCGTCTATACCTGCCAACTCTGCTTTTCATCCCAGGTCTGGAAATCTAGCTTCACCCATCAGTCCTGTTAACCTTGATAACTCTTCTACCTCCTAGTTTATTCCTATCCATTTCTGCTCAAATCGCAGCAGACAGTTCATCTTATTTTACTACAATTTGAATGATTAAAGCAAACAATTATACATCAAAATGTATTTACTGTAACTATCACCTCAGCTTTCTATAAGTTTCTTATGGTCAAAGACTGCATCATACACATTAAAATCTGTCAGCCTGGGCAACATAGCAAGACTCTGTCTCTACAAAAATTAAAGAGTTAGCCGGGCATGTTGGTTCATGCCTGCAGTTCTAGCTACTGGGGAGACTGAGGCAGGAGGATTGCTTGAGCCCAGGAGTTCACGGTTGCAGTGAGCTGTGAGTGTGCCCCTGTACTCCAGCCTAGATGACAGTGAGGTCTCAACTCTAATAAAAAATTAATTAATAAAATAAAAATTTGTTAAAGTACCTAAAATAGTGTCAGATATTTATTTATTTAGATACCTAAAATAGTGTCAGTAAACACTTGTTGACTCACATGGAGATTGGGCAAGCTAACACATAAAGCCAAAGCCAATAATACAGTGGCTCTTCTGGGAGTAAGTATTCACTTTTTCTTTTTCTTTTTTTAAACATACCTTGGCAGGTAACTGGATAGTATCCATGAGTATCTGCCTAACTTCATGTAACCCACCAATCTTGTCCCAACCCAGGTCTCTAGGTTTATGCAGGTTGACACTTCGCAAAAACGCAGGAATAAATCCATGGAGAGCCTTTTGGAAGTCTGATGTTGTTAAAACTAATTCTGTTTAAAAATAAACAAAATTTCTTTTAGTAGTTATATTTCACTGTATGAATTTTCAAAATATGCCATCATTTTAGCTGGAAACACTAATTTTCTACTCAAATAACTGCTTATTCAAATACTACAATGGAATATATTTAATTCTTGTCTTACTACAATTACATTTCTCCACAATAGAAAGAAGATTCCAAGTTCAGGTTTTAATAGTAAAACATACTTTCTCTGGTGGATATACTCTGACGAGAGAGTCGAGAATGTATGGCTCGATCCACAAGTACCGTAAAATCTCTAGCCACAAACCCTCCAGTTTCTTTAGCTACATGCTGCAGGTCAAGATCGGTGAACTTGTTTATATCACAGTCCAGTTTATTTTTTATTACATTACACAGAATTTCACATCTTTGTTCCTAAAGAAAAGCACAAAATTCAAATTTCCAATTTTATTCAACTGTATATTTTAGAACGTATATTTGGAGAAAATCAAGTTGACAAATCTATAGTGACAGAAAGCACATTGGTAGTTGTCTGGGGATGGAGTGGGGGAGGGATGGGTAGTAAAAAGGCTAGGAGGCTTCTGGAGTGATGAAAATGTTTGTTTCCTTAATTGTGGTGATGGTTTCATGGCATCTACATATGTTAAAACTGATCAAATTATACACTTTATGTGAATTTGTTGTACTTAAATTATATCTCAATAAGGTTGTAAAAAAATCACATTAATAAATGATTGTCATTTCTTTCTCCAATAAGAAGCATTTTTAGTAATACATGGTTCCTTTAATAATTTTTTTTTGGTTCCTATAAAACTTATTTCTAAAAACATATTCAGTGACCAATATCTCAAATACCATTCTATTATCCTTAATAATAGATATAATACCTTTGTTCTTCAATAGCAGTTAACTAGCACAGGATCTGAATATTTAGGGTAGATGCTAGGTGAAATTTTTTAAGAATTTAAAATATGTTTGCCAGTCCTGGAACATACTTCTTTCAGCTCAGTGCCACTAAAACCCTCATGAGTTCCCAAAGGGGACTAAGTGCCATTATGTGATGGTGGAAAAAAAAAATTTAATTAATGAAGTGTTTAAAAGCCATTTATCTATTTCTGTTTTTTCTCATTCAAAGAAATACCATTTTCAAAAAAGTCATTTTCTTGGAAAGTGCATACTAACATTTCAGGTGGCTATAAATTATAATTTATGCCTCTAGCACAACATGCACCAAATGTTGACTTACATATCCTTAAGATCATTAATAGAAGCATAAGTTTAAAGCCACAAATTACTAATAAAATTGAAAAATAATTTCTAGAAAAGGGACATAATTCAATAATCCTTACAAGTAGTGTATTACCTGATTAGGAGGCTGAATGTGTTGGATGCACTGAAATATGTGAACTCCTTGAGCAGAAACAAGTAAAGGATGTAGAGATTGTTGAGACTGACTTGTGGCAATCAGTGCAACCAAACTTCCCATGGAGATAAACTCTTTTATCATATCATTCAAAGCTGAAATTAAGCAATATAGTGTAAAAGCTTAGGAAAAATAAACATGAAATTTAAAAATTATACATTCATTAAAAATAATGATACTCTAGGTTGACCTTTAAGGTGGAGTATGTATGGTATCACTCTTTCATGTCTTTAAAAAATGAATCCATCTAGTTATTCCCTGATTTATCTATCAAGGACCTAATAAATCTAATGGAAGCACAAGAGGTACTGCAAACTCAGACCATATACTCAGAGCAATGTCTAATGAGGTTCCCTACTCGTGGATCTTATGAAATAAATGAACAAATGATAAAAATTTGTCTCTGAAATAAATATTCTAGAAGGGTGATAAATTTCCATACTGTATTCTGTTTGTTAAAATACAGCTCATATTCCTACGACTTCCAGAACAATCTCTTCCTACCCCAGGTCTTGTAAGGTTTCATATGAGAAGGTCAGAACTGAAATCGGCATTAATAATGTACATCTGAGTCCTGTCCTGACCTAGAAATTTGCAGCACTCCCTTAAACTCTGGACTAATAGATCTAGTATAAGAACAGTAACAGATCGAGTGTAAGATTAGTAACACCAGTCCTATAGATGCTATAGATTTCAAAATTTGAGATTAACACACTAGGTAATATAATCCAAGCCACTCTTGGTTGCATTTTATATCTATTTCAGTTCTTAAGAACCTTGAAGCAAGTCAGTGCTGCCAAACCCTCCAACCTCACCTCCCTAGCACTCCTCTCCTTGCACTCTAAGCTCCAGTCAACAGGGTATTCCCCAAAGTATCATTACTTCCTACACCTCTGTGCTTTTGCCTGTAGACCACGCTTCCTTTGCTTCTTTATTAGCATGAAATTGGTTCACGCTAATTTCTACTCTTCCATCAAAACTCAGCTCAGTTATCAACTCCTCTAAAAAGCTTTCCCTGATAACTCCTTATCCCACCTCAACCCCAGTATAGGTTATATGCTCCTACACTACTCTGTGTATACTTCTTGCATAGTGTAGTCTGTCACCTCCTTGTTGGTCACCCTGGTCAAATTAATCTCTCTGAATTTCCATTTATTGACCTGTAAAGCCCAGGGAATATCTTCATGCAGAATACAAAGCAATCCAAGAAAGCCAAGAAAGGGATGGCTACTCATACACAGTAGCCATCATTATTAGTATTGTTCTGTACTAACACTGTTCACCCTTCTTTTTCTCCTAGACTTTGAGAATACAGACTGTGCACAAGTGTTTGTCAAATATTTGTCAAATGAACAAAAGAGTAAATCTGTAAATTAAACAGTAAGTAAAAGAGAATGAAAAACCCTAAAGGACTAAGCATGAAGTTGCAGAATTTTCACACTGTTTTTACTCTACCAATTTACTAATACATAGTCTATAGGACAACTGTAGAATGCTATCAGGGGCCTCAAACACAACACTTAACATAACACATATATTATTCTCTGAAGAGAGTAGATTTATTGTTAAGACTAAAAATGCTGACTGACAAAAGAACAAGACCTTAACCGAGTGGTGGATGCATTTACCGTGAGCAAGCCGCTGGCTCTGCGCCGCATCAGGACTGTGCTCATGTTCCGGGACAGCAGGCAGTCCAGCAATGTGGTCAAGGTCATCCAGCAGAACAACAGATGGCTGCATCCACACTGCCTCTGAGAAAGCCACCTCTAGGGTTTTTTGTATGTTTTCAAGCCTTTTTCCTTAATACAGAAGATATGAAATGGTTTCAATATTATTTCAGTGCTGGGAAAGTTCAGGTTGTCCTTTTGAAAGCACTAGAAAAGCTCAATACTGATTTAACTATAAAAATTTGATCTATATTTTATTAATATACCAATCACAAAAACTTGTTCATCATTAACATGGTTCAATTAAAAATACAGTCTCAAAGGGTACAATAAAGTATCAAATTTTATAAAACTCAGAAAAGGAGGCCAGGTGCAGTGGCTTATGCTGGAATCCCAGCACTTTGGGAGGCCAAGGCGGACAGATCACTTTGAGCTCAGGAGTTTGAGACCAGCCTGGCCAACATAGTGAAACCCCATCTCTACTGAAAATACAAAAATTAGCCAGGTGTGGTGGCATGTACCTGTAGTCCCAATTACTCAGGAGGTTGAGGCATGAGAATTGCTTGAACCTGGGAGATGGAGGCTATAGTGAGCCAAGATCACACCACTGCACTCCAGCCTGGGTGACAGAGCAAGACTGTCTCAAAAAAGAAAAAAAAAAAAAAAGAAAAAAAGAAAAAAAGAAAAGGAATATGCTACTATAATTTCTGTATGCATGTATTCATTTATACCCAGTTTCACTCCATTGAAAATTTTAGATGGCCTACAACAAAATAAAAAAAGTAGGATGTGGGAAAACATAAGTGAGAGTAAGGGATCAAGATTCGTGTAAAATCAAATGCAAATGCGTCTGCCTAGAGATCCTAGAGTTGCTATATTTGAATCACAAATTTGGCTTCAAACTTCCTGGTGAGTTACAAAGTTTAAATTTACAAAGAACAGGAAACACACAAGTTCATGATTAGTTGGAACTAATATGATAGAGGTACCCAAGGGGGAAAAATTGACTGTTCAAAGTAAAAAAAAAAAAAAAAAATTTTAATTGAATAGATAATGTAAATGTTAAGGACTTTAAAAGTACAAAAGTGTTCTATGGTAAACTGTAATTCTCCTCATTGCTGTCCACAGCCTCCTACTTTCTCTCTCCTGAAGCAACCATTCTCTCAGTTTCCCATAGCAATTCAGAGATCATTTATACCAATTAGAGTATATTCTAAGTACTAATTTTTCAGAGTGGTGTCAGTGAGCACTTCCAGGAATGTAGTCTACAAAGAGTTCTGGCTAGAAAAAAAAATAGGCTTCCATCAAATATGGAGAGTTTTAGAAATTTTATCAAAAACATTAGAAAGCCAAAGACTTAAAATTTCTAAGAAATTTCAATGACTAAATGATAAACAGAAAAGTTAAAGACTAGATAATATGTGTATTTTTTAGATTGATAGCATTAATTATAACATTCCTGTCTTTCTAATGAAAAAGGGATTTATGTAGAGTGTTACCATACTCATACCTCGTAAAGCTTTACAGTCAACTCTCTCCACATGGGCATCCAGTTTGTCAAATGCTTCTTTACAGATTGCTTTGGCTAAAGTTGATTTTCCACTTCCCTAGAAAATAATTGCTTTGTAAGAATTCCCAATATATTCAGTCACAGAAATAGTTTCTGTCATTATGGCAACCACCAAGATTCAGCCTCAATTTTATACAGTCTCTTCCAAAAAAATAAAAGAAGAAGAGGGAATACTTCCCAACTCATTTTATGAGGCCAGATTTACACTGATAGCAAAACCAGACAAAGACAATACAAAAACAGAAAACTGCAAACTAATCACTTTCAAACTTAAATGGACAAAAGCTCAGCAGAACATTAGCAGATAAAACTCAGCAATGTAGAAAGAATGATACACCACAACTACATGGTATTTATCACAGGTATGCAAGGCTGGTTCAACATTTGTAAGTTACTCAACCCTATCAGCACTTCATAGCCTAAAAAAGAAAAACCATATAATTGTATCAACTGACACAGAAAAAGGGCATGGAGAACATCACTCTTATTCGTCATTACTCCCCCAACACCTAAAAGCAGACACACAGAAATATTAGTGAATAAATGAATGCTTTCCATATGTCGTATAAACCCTATATAATACCTGGTCAAAACCCAAAGAAAGGTAAATGAAAAGTTATTCAGTGTTACAGAAAAATGAACACACCTTAACCACTTACCTTTCCTCCTGTGAGTAAAAGAGCTCCATTCCTAAGTCCTGCAACAAGAGACATCAGCTGCCGAGACAAAGGGCGTCCCAGGAGGCTATGAGTGATGTGCTCCAAGGAGGATACGCCTAAGGAACTCACTCCTCTGTAAAAGATATACATGGTTACATGATAAAAGACTGAAGCAGGATAAAATTTAGCTACAAAAAATGCTGAATTTTGCCTTCCCAGTATAGTTAATTAATTTATTTTATATCTTTTTTTTTTTTTTTTTGAGAAAGGGGCTTGCTGGGTCATCCAGGCTGGAGTGCAGTGGCGTGACCCCAGCTCCCTGCAGCCTCAAACTCCCTGGCAAAGGCGATTCTCCTGCCTCAGTCTCCCGAGGAGCTGGGACTTCAGGCGTGTAACACCACACCCAGCTGATTGGTTTTTTTGTGTGTTCATTTGTTGTAGAGATGGGGTTTTGCCATGTTGCCCAGGCTAGTCTCCAACTCCTGGGCTCAAGGGATCCATCTGCCTCTGCCCCACAAAGTGCTGGGATTATAGACATGAGCCACCATGCTCAGACTAGTTAATAAATTTTAAAAGACTAAAATCTTAGAAATTGTCCCCTACTTGAGAGAAAGTATACTGATTAATGTCAAAACTGAATCCAGGCCTTTTTTTTTTTTTTTGAGACGGAGTCTTGCTCTGTCGCCCAGGCTGGTGTACAGTGGCATGATCTCAGCTCACTGCAACCTCTGCCTCCCAGGTTCAACCGATTCTCCTGCCTCAGCCTCCCAAGTAACTGGGATTACAGCTGCCCTCCACCACACCTGGCTAATTTCTGTACTTTTAGTAAAGACAGGGTTTCACCATGTTGGCCAGGCTGGTCTCAAACTCCTGACAGGTGATCCACCCGCCTCGGCCTCCCAAAGTGCTGGGATTACAGGTGTGAGCCCAGCCTCCAAGCTTTTAAAATTATTTTATTACTTTAAAAATGTGCAGTTACTAAAAGTTGTGCCCTAATAGAACTCCTTAAGGAATGTTAACACACACACAAAAACACCTCTAACCTTCAAATGATTTAATTTAGCAATCAACATAATCATAAATGGGTGCTTTTGAAGTACTGAGGATAACTAAAAACTTATTTCCTCTTAAACATTACCTATGAAATCCAGTATCAATCTGTAGATTACATTATACAAACATGAACTTTAAACTACTTCTGGACTGTGACTGCCTGCCACTTTATATGATCACATAAGAGTCTGAAGAGATTTTACTTTATGCAGGACGCAGTGGTTCACGCCTGTAATCCCAGCACATTGGGAGGCTGAGGCAGGCGGATCACTTGAGACCAGCCTGGCCAACATGGTGAAACCTCATCTCTACTAAAAATACAAAAAATTAGGCAGGTGTGGTGGTGCATGCTTGTAATCCCAGCTACTTAGGAGGCTGATGAGGAAGCATTGCTTGAACCCAAGAGGCGGGAGGTTGCAATGAGCTGAGATTGCAACACTGCACTCCAGCCTGGGTGACCAAGTAAGAGGCCATCTCAAAAAAAAAAAAAAAAAAAAAAGAAAAAAAGAAAAGGAATATGCTACTATAATTTCTGTATGCATGTATTCATTTATACCCAGTTTCACTCCATT
>NW_012106086.1:1318853-1322520 GCF_000951045.1 Mandrillus leucophaeus | reverse complement strand
GGGAGGTTGCAATGAGCTGAGATTGCAACACTGCACTCCAGCCTGGGTGACCAAGTAAGAGGCCATCTCAAAAAAAAAAAAAAAAGAGAGAGATTTTATTTTATATTAATAAATACTGTGCTATATTTAAACATTTTGACTTTATGGTTTAATCCTTTTACTAAAACATTTACAGATTATACCATTCTAGGAAATCAAAGCACTACTACTACATCTACCAAAGCTTCTGTGAAGACTTCTAAGAGGTAATGCTTATAAGAGATTCTCATATTATATAAGAAATATGGAAATTAAGAGGAGTTAAAATATTTTTTATATTTTAATCTAGCCCTACTGAATCAAAAGAGGAATTTTTTAAATATTTGTTTTAAAAGTTGAGAAAAACACAAATAATCCAAATTATTACAGTAATACAAGACAGTGAAGGAATAACTTAATTTGAAATATTTTTAAACATTTAACTAATGTTTTTGGCTTTAACTTTTAAAATGTATTTATTTGTTCTAAGAATTATTGTTTTATTCAAGCATATATGATCCAGGTGATATCTAGTTGCTTTCTTCTCATCGATCAATTCTCAAAGTAAAATTTCTAACAAGCTTCAGACCTCTAGTTATTGAAGAAGACAAGGTTATCCCCTACCACCAGGGATGGATAAAAACATAAAAATAAAGGAAAAAAAAAAAAGAAGACAAGGCAAATTTAAGCTAGGCGTGAAGATAGAGACAATCCTTGAAAAAATATCTACTAATGCATTAGTAAGATCACTTATTGATATTAACATCTATTTTAATATTTACATTGAAAACTCTGCCAGATATAATATTAAAACACGTCTCTAAACATGCTAGTTTGGCCATAACTTCTTACCCCAAAGAGCTCAGCTTTAAAAAAGGAAGAATAAAGTCAATTTCCTCACTGTTTTCTTCTTTTACCATAGGATCTAGAAGGACCTATAGTTGCAAGGAAAAATCAGTTTTACATTTCAAAGTATGTCTTTTGCATGTTTTTCTCGGGTCCCAGAAAACTAAATTGCTGATTCTGTTATACCAGAGAGAATAGATAAATTACGCATGCAAGATCATTATTTAAACACCCTTGACAATAACAATGTACCCATCCAGAGAACATAAATATTTATGGTCAACAAGCAGAAAGAATGTTATTGCCTTAATACATTTTACAGATATATTTTTATTTATAATTTTGATTTGTGTCACAATTATCCTTTCACAATTCTTACATTTGTATCTTCTCCAAATGGTATTCCTTCAATAATATTTCAAAAATACAAAAACAATGTCTAGTTCCAAAACACTGAAATTCTAAATAACTAGAGTATCTTCAGTTTTATAACGACAAGAATGAATGTCCTAATCAAAAAATAATATTGTAAAAAGACCACTCTTGACTGGGCGTGGTGGCTCACACTTTTGGAGGCCAAGGAGGGCAGATCACTTGAGGTCAGGAGTTCAAGACCAGCCTGGCCAACATGGTGAAACCTCGTCTCTACTAAAAATACAAAAAATAGCAGGGCGTGGTGGCATTTGCCTATAATCCTAGCTACTAGGGAAGCTGAGGCAGGAGAATCACTTGAACCTGGGCGGTGGAGGTTGCAGTGAGCCGAGATGGTGCCACTGCACTCCAGCCTGGGTGACAGAGCAAGACTCCGTCTCAAAAAAAAAGACCACTCTTAAAATACTTCTAGAAGAGCTGGGCACAGTGGCTCACACTTGTAATCCCACCACTTTGGGTGGGCAAGGCAGAACAATTGCTTGAACCCAGCAGTTCAAGACAAGTCTGGGCAACATGGTGAAACCCTATCTCTAAAAAACATACAAAACTTAGCCAGGCATTATGGCATGTGCCTGTGATCCCAGCTACTTGGGATGCTGAGGTGGGAGGATCACCTGAGCCTGGGAGGTCAAGGCCGCAGTGAGCCATGATCGTGCCACTGCATTCCAGCCTGGGCGACAAAGCGAGACACAGTCTTTAAAAACAAAAACAAAAACAAAAAAAAACTTATGGAAGCAAAGAAAAGTGATCTGATAATATTTCTGAAGAGTCGCAAATTTAAGAACTGTCAAAATATGATGGGTTGTACAGTAAAATTGCATGTAAAAATAGGAATTTAAAAAATCAAACCCTTAAAACTATGTTTTCATTTGTTTCAATCCTAGAAGAATTTTAAATCATGACCCATTTACCAGTTAACACGATCAACTCTATTCTTGGAACTTAACTGTGCTAAGGCATTCATTTTTAAATTTAGGATAAGTCAATAATTTGTACAGATACTTTAAAGAGATTACAGAATAAAATAAAATATTTTAAATCAAGTTATTCCTTACTCCTACCTGGTTTTTAATACACTTCACAATGCAAGATGTTACAAGGAAATTCATACTTTATTATCGATCATATGTAACAAATAGTATTTTATTAAATATTCAATAATATGCTATTACTTGTATTGTAGTCTTCTGCAGCAAATTGGGACTCAACAGAAAAATATTTTTATCTTTTTCTTTTTCCCAAGAATGAACTATGCTCAGAGAAAATTCCTTCAGCCCTATTAAAAAGAAAGTAACAAATACAGAGTTAGTATTGAAACAGAGATGAAATAATTTAAGATTTTAAATGTCAAATGTATTTAAGTTAAAGGCTTTTTTTTTTTTTTTTCTGCAACAGGGTCTCGCTCTGTTGCCCAGGCTGGAGTGCAGTGGCATGAACACGGACCTCCTGGGCTCAAGTGATCCTTCCGCCTCAGCCTCCCAAGTAGCTGGGACTACAGGCATACACCACCACGCCTGGCTAATTTTTGTATTTTTTTGTATAGATGGGGTTGCGCCATGTTGGCAGGCTGCTCTCGAACGCCTGGCCTCAAGTGATCTGCCTGCCTCGGCCTCCCAAAGTGCTGGGATTACAGGCATGAGCCACTGCACTCAGCCAAATATATTTTTCAATACATAAAATCTACTGTTTAATTATCATAATTACATTTCACTATTCACATAATGTTCACATGTATGACAGGTTGCAAGAACAATTAAAAATGTACAACTATTTAAATAGAAAAAAAAGTCCAAATAACAAATGTACTCACCATCTTTAGTTTCAAGCTTAATAAATTCTTCCTCTGATATTACCAAAGGAAGCATGGTGGTAGTAGACTGCTGTAGCCATGAATAAAATACAATTTTTATGTCTTCTTCACTTACGTTTTTAGGCTGCCAAAAAAGGAATAGTAATGAATTATCCTCATAACTGAACTTAACTTTAACACCCTTATTTTAACATCTTATCTTCCTAATAAAGTGTAAGCCTTACCAAACAAATCCAATGAAAGATGTTCATATTCTATAGGCACAGGTTTGGGATTTGACATTACAGTTAGCACAATGAGTGCAGTGTAGCCTGAAGAAACATCTGTTAGGTGGAAAAGTTTTAAATGCTCATTTTCTCTATGCCCAGTGATACACCTACCATAATTTGGCTCAGTCAGTAACCATTCCAACCCCATTCTCCCTGTCCTCCCTCTACTATAAAGACAGGAAAACAAATTCCTTTTTCTTTGAGACAGAATCTCACTGTATCGCCCAGACTGGAGGGCAGTGGCGCAGTCTCCACTCATTGCAACCTCTGCCTCCCACGTTCAAGCGATTCT
>NW_012106086.1:1292942-1318803 GCF_000951045.1 Mandrillus leucophaeus | reverse complement strand
TTCCAGCCTGGGCGACAAAGCGAGACACAGTCTTTAAAAACAAAAACAAAAACAAAAAAAAACTTATGGAAGCAAAGAAAAGTGATCTGATAATATTTCTGAAGAGTCGCAAATTTAAGAACTGTCAAAATATGATGGGTTGTACAGTAAAATTGCATGTAAAAATAGGAATTTAAAAAATCAAACCCTTAAAACTATGTTTTCATTTGTTTCAATCCTAGAAGAATTTTAAATCATGACCCATTTACCAGTTAACACGATCAACTCTATTCTTGGAACTTAACTGTGCTAAGGCATTCATTTTTAAATTTAGGATAAGTCAATAATTTGTACAGATACTTTAAAGAGATTACAGAATAAAATAAAATATTTTAAATCAAGTTATTCCTTACTCCTACCTGGTTTTTAATACACTTCACAATGCAAGATGTTACAAGGAAATTCATACTTTATTATCGATCATATGTAACAAATAGTATTTTATTAAATATTCAATAATATGCTATTACTTGTATTGTAGTCTTCTGCAGCAAATTGGGACTCAACAGAAAAATATTTTTATCTTTTTCTTTTTCCCAAGAATGAACTATGCTCAGAGAAAATTCCTTCAGCCCTATTAAAAAGAAAGTAACAAATACAGAGTTAGTATTGAAACAGAGATGAAATAATTTAAGATTTTAAATGTCAAATGTATTTAAGTTAAAGGCTTTTTTTTTTTTTTTTCTGCAACAGGGTCTCGCTCTGTTGCCCAGGCTGGAGTGCAGTGGCATGAACACGGACCTCCTGGGCTCAAGTGATCCTTCCGCCTCAGCCTCCCAAGTAGCTGGGACTACAGGCATACACCACCACGCCTGGCTAATTTTTGTATTTTTTTGTATAGATGGGGTTGCGCCATGTTGGCAGGCTGCTCTCGAACGCCTGGCCTCAAGTGATCTGCCTGCCTCGGCCTCCCAAAGTGCTGGGATTACAGGCATGAGCCACTGCACTCAGCCAAATATATTTTTCAATACATAAAATCTACTGTTTAATTATCATAATTACATTTCACTATTCACATAATGTTCACATGTATGACAGGTTGCAAGAACAATTAAAAATGTACAACTATTTAAATAGAAAAAAAAGTCCAAATAACAAATGTACTCACCATCTTTAGTTTCAAGCTTAATAAATTCTTCCTCTGATATTACCAAAGGAAGCATGGTGGTAGTAGACTGCTGTAGCCATGAATAAAATACAATTTTTATGTCTTCTTCACTTACGTTTTTAGGCTGCCAAAAAAGGAATAGTAATGAATTATCCTCATAACTGAACTTAACTTTAACACCCTTATTTTAACATCTTATCTTCCTAATAAAGTGTAAGCCTTACCAAACAAATCCAATGAAAGATGTTCATATTCTATAGGCACAGGTTTGGGATTTGACATTACAGTTAGCACAATGAGTGCAGTGTAGCCTGAAGAAACATCTGTTAGGTGGAAAAGTTTTAAATGCTCATTTTCTCTATGCCCAGTGATACACCTACCATAATTTGGCTCAGTCAGTAACCATTCCAACCCCATTCTCCCTGTCCTCCCTCTACTATAAAGACAGGAAAACAAATTCCTTTTTCTTTGAGACAGAATCTCACTGTATCGCCCAGACTGGAGGGCAGTGGCGCAGTCTCCACTCATTGCAACCTCTGCCTCCCACGTTCAAGCGATTCTTTTGCCTCAGGCTCCCAAGTAGCTGGGATTACAGGCATTGCCAGCTAATTTTTGTATTTTTAGTAGACATGGGGTTTCACCATGTTGGCCAGGCTGCTCTCAAACTCCTGGTCTCAGGTGATCTGCCTGCCTTGGCCTCCCAAAGTGCTGGAATTACTGGCATGAGCTGCCATGTCTGGCCTAATAATCTATTAAAAAAAATTTGTTTTGAGATACTGCGTAGGCTGGAGTGCAGTGGCACAATCATAGCTTATTGCAGTGTTGAACTCCTGGGCTCAAGATATCCTCCCACCTCAGTCAGCCTCCTGAGTACCTAGGACTACAGGCATGTGCCACCACATGTGTCTAATTTTTATTTTTACTTTTTTTGAGATAGAGTCTTGTTCTGTCACCCAGGCTGGAGTGCAGTGGTGAGATCTAGGCTCACTGTAACTTCCACCTCCTCAGTTCAAGTGATTCTCCTGCCTCAGCCTCCTGAGTAGTTGAGATTACAGGATTAGCACCACACCCGGCTAATTCTTATCTTTTTAGTAGAGATGAGGTTTCACCATGTTGGCCAGGCTGCTCTCCAACTCCCGACCTCAAGTGATCCACCCATCTCAGCCTCCCAAAGTGCTGGGATTACAGGTGTGAGCTACCACACCTGGCTTAATTTTTTTTTACATTTTTTTGTAGAGATGGGGTCTTGCTATGTTGCCCAGGCTGTTCTCAAACTCTTGGCCTCAAGCAATCCTCCCACCTCAGCTTCCCAAAGTGCTAGGATTAACCTACAATGATCTTTAAGTTCAGTATCTCATTTCCTGACTCTACCAGTATCTGAAGAATTAACTGGGCAGAAAAGTAAAACAGTCTAGCACTCTTTTAGGCTACAATATTAATACTGAAACAACATGGGACAATTTTTTTAAATTACGACCGTGTGGCAAAATTATCAACCTCTTAAGAAAGCAAAAAAATTCATATTTGCATTGGCAAATATACATATTTGTGTTATCATTTATTAAAGATTTCTCAGCTTCTCAAAAAGTTAAACATAATTCCTAGGTATATCCCAAAGGAGCTGAAAAGAGGAACTCAAACAGATATTTGTACACCAGTGTTCACTGTAGCAGCCAAAAATGTGGAAACAACCCAAGTGTCCATCAACAGATGAATGGATAAACAAATGTGGTATATGCATTCAATGGAATAGTATTCAGCCATGAAAAGGAATAACGTTCTGATACATACAACACAGATGAGTCTTGAAAATATTATGTTAAATGAAACAAGTCAGATACATAAGACAAATGCATACTTCCACTTATATATGAAATATCTAGAATAAGTAAATTCATAGAGATACAATATACATTAGAGATTACCAGGGACTGGGGAAAGGAGTGGATGGGGAATTATTGTTTAATGGCTACCAAGTTTCCGTTTGGGGTGATGGAAAAGTTCTGGATATAGATAGTGATGATGGTTGTACAATATTATGAATGTAATTAATGTCTCTGAATTATACACGTAAAAATGGCTAACGTGGCATATTTTATGTTATATATAGTTTAACATAATAAAAAAAGACTTGTATCAAAAAGGAATACAACATTCTTATTACTTAGCTAAAGCAACTAGAAATCTTACAAAACATGTAAAAGAATTTTGATGTAACATATATATTTGAACTCACTAAATTCTCTCTAGGTTGTAACTTTAGAGATCTTGGAATTTTAGGGGTAACTTCCACTGGAGTTATCCTGACTACGGCATGCATTTCTATATTTAGTCTCTTCCTCAGGTCATCTGGAATCTGAAATTTAAAAATAAACAAAAATATAAATATATTCAAAGCTTGGTTAAGAAATATTTCATAGCATAAATATTGATATATTAGCTTCTATGAATTTAGGTGATATAACAGAAGCTATCATAAGAACTCATAGTTGTCTCAGTCCATGCAGGCTGCTATATCAAAATATCCTAAACTGGGTGGTTAATAAATGACAGAAACTTATTTCTCACAGTTCTCTTTTATAACAGCACTTATCCCATTCATGAAGGCTTCACCTTCATGACCTAATCACTTCCCAAAGACCACACCTCCTAATACCATCACCTTGGGAGTTGGGATTTAAACATACAAATTTGAGGACACAAACATTCAGATATCAACAGTGTAACCAGATGGATGTTCAGATATTGTCACACCATGAACATTTCAATCTTCTCCCTACATTTCTTTCCTTTTCTTTACATAATCTTCAGAATTAGAGCTTTAAATGAATGTATTTGACTGTAACCACCAAACCCATCTTTTAAACTATGGTACATTTACATTCAAATTAAATGATATTTCTAATCTTGGAGAAGCCTTTATTTGTGAAAGCTGACAACCAGTGAAGAAGCTGGAATGGCCAAAACTAATCACAGACGATCTGCCTGATTGTCTGATTAAATTATTAAATCCGGACAGAAACTTAATCTAAAAAGCAAAGAGTAAAATTTCTCCCACCCCCTAAAGAAAATGTTCTAAACTTAGATTGTGGTGATGGTTGTACAACTAGCATAAATATACTAAAAATGACTGAATTGTACACTTTAAATTTTATCTCAGCTGGGCGCGGTGGCTCATGCCTGTAATTCCAGCACTTTGGGAGGCTGAGGTGGGCGGATCACAAGGTCAGAAGTTTGGGACCAGCATGGCCAACATGGTGAAACCTCGTCTCTACTAAAACTACAAAAATTAGTCGGGCGTCGTGGTGGGAGCCTGTATCCCAGCTACTCGGGAGGCTGAGGCAGGAGAATCACTTGAACCTGGAAAGTGGGGCTTGCAGTGAGTGGAGATCACGCCACCACACTCCAGCCTGGGTAACAGAGCGAGACTCCATCTCAAAAACAAAAAACAAAACAAAACAAAAAAAACCCATATATATATCTCTCAATAATGATGTTAAAAATTTCTCTCAACTTCTCAAATATATGTAAGCACTGAAAGACATAAAGACGACTTTATTAACTTCTAAAGAGCATGTGCAGACATATTAATGGTAGACAAAAGCATAAATAAAAACTCTAAGGTACATATTCTGACTTAAAAAGAATTTAACAATCAAGTTTCCTGTTTTTGTTTTTTTAAATCACTATGCTTCACAGGGTAATAAAGGTTCAAGTTAACATGAATTTGTTAGTTGTATCACCAAGTGATCAATTTTGATCTCTCAAGCCAAGTCCATTTTAGTATCTGATTTCACCTACTGTGACTTCTCATTGTCCATGGCTCTTCAACCTTCAGTGAACTGGGAAGGGCTGAGTCCTTACTGCTATCTTAATCACAGGACTTTACCATCAGCACTTCTCCCTGTTCTCACCATATAATTTCAAGGAAATAAAAGGATATTCCCATCTAATGACAGAACCAGCTAAATCATAAGCTCAGTGTTAGACATTTTGAATTTGAGAATGCAGTGGGATCTCCTGAACGGACAGTTTAAAGCTAACAGAAAATAATGATCTGAGGCCAGGCACAGTGGCTCACGCCTGTAATCCCAGCACTTTGGGAGACTGAGGCAGGTGGACCACTTGAGACCAGGAGTTCAAGACCAGCCTGGCCAACACGGTGAAACCTCATCCCTACTAAAAATACAAAAATTAGCCAGGAGTGGTGGCGCACACTTGTAGTCCCAGCTACTCCGGAGGCTGAGGCAGGAGAACCATTTGAACCTGGGAGGTGGAGGTTGCAGTGAGTGGAGACGATGCCACTGTACTCCAGCCAGGGCAACAAAGCAAGCCTCTGACTAGAAAAGAATGGTCTGGAGCTTTAGAAAATGATGTAGGCTGGCCAGGAGCAGTGGCTCAAGCCTGTAATCCCAGCACTTTGGGAGGCTGAGGCAGGCAGATCACCTGAGGTCAGGAGTTCGAGACCAGCCTGGCTAACATGGTGAAACCCTGTTTCTACTAAAAATACAAAAAATTAGCCAGGCATGGTGGTGCATGCCTGTAGTCCCAGCTACTCAGGAGGCTGAGGCAGGAGAACCACTTGAACCCGGGAGGCGGAGGCTGCAGTGAGCCAGATCACGCCACTGCACTCCAGCTTGGGCAACAAGAATGAAACTCCATCTAAGGAAAAAAAAAAAAAAAGAAAAGAAAAGAAAAGAAAATGATGTAGGCCAAAGAGATTAATGCTTTGTCAGTTATTTGCATAAAGGTCACAGGTAAAACTGTTGGAGAAAAAAAAAAAATCTACAAAAGGAGACAACCTTCCCTTTCTATTTTATTCCCTTTCCTAACAGGTTCCTCTCTTTATCACTATGAAGTCTTACTTTACAGTGGTTCAAATTTAGGTTCAAATAAATGGACTAGTGACTTACGTCATATAAAGGTAGCTTTAATATTTGTGGCCAGGATGAGGGGCTGGAACACTAGTTGCCATGTCTACTTCCTCTGTGTTATACACAAATTAAAGAGCAGACACCAGCAGGGTAAGCAGCTTCTGGATGCATTCCAATCCAGGTGCCACCACATGCAGCAGGAAGGTTACCTCATGCCATGGATTTCTCCCTATACTGGCCCTTTTCCCTAAGTATTAACAAGTTGCTTTTGGTAACTGGGGAACAAATCTGCAAGCATTAAAGGTGGGAGGCTTTGTAGGGCACTCCATGCTGATGAACCCCCAAGTCAATCTGCCTAGGTTTGAATCGACACTTACTAACTACGCAATCTCAGGCAAGTAATTTTGACCTCTCTGGGCCTGAACCTACCTAAGCTTGTACCTATTCAAGCTTACTTGGCCAGAAAATACACAATCTTTATCCATACAAGGACTTTACTGCAAAGTGTAAATGTGTCCCCCAAAGCTTTAGGCACTGTGTTTCTTTTTAATTGATTTTCAATTTATATATGAAATACTATTCTAATTCATAATTTGGGGATGTTTAAGCCACATAAAATTTCTCCCAAGTTATAAAATGTATACTAACCCAGACTTTCCCAAGATGGAGAACTTCTACGTTTTTGGTGTATTTGATGGCATTCTTCAATTCTTCAAGTCCATTCCAGACTACTTGTAGCACACAGGCCTTCTCATCTTCTTCACTATGATCTGACCTCGTTTTTTTTTGATCTAGTGGCTCTGACATCTGCTTCTCTTTTTCAGGTGGTAAGACATTTTGTTTTGTTTTACTTTGCTGTTGCTTTGGAGAAAGTAGCTTAACTAGCTTTCCATATGTCACAGTAAAGCTGGGCTCTACATCAAAATATTCCTGGTCCCAAGGAAATACATGAATGGCACAGTGTTGATGAAAAACAGAGGTTGCTGGCGCATTATATATACTAGGAGGTTGAGATTTGCATACTCTGAAAATATTGTCTAGAGGAACAACCTTCGACTGCATATTTTTGAACGCATTGATTTCAGTTAAACCCCAGGATGTCTCTTGTTTCTTCTCAGATCGAAAGGAAAAAATGTTTCCTATCATAGTCCATAAACTTGCTACTGATGATGAGTCAACTGGAATCTCTGACTCGTTTTCGTTAGATTCAGTGATTCCCACAGCATTTGACTGAGGTTGCTTGGTTTGAAGTTCTTTCATCATGCCTTTCTGGTCTCTTCCATAACTAGGAAGTGTTTTATATTCAGCATCAGCTTTTGAAAATGTATTCTCTTTGGTTTGGCGTGTCTTTGGCTGAATGAGGAGTTTGGTGTCAGTTTCCAGCCTTCCATAAGAGGCAGTTGGTATTAGTGCAACTGTGTAGAAAATAAAGCTTATTAGTGCACATTCATTTCTACTTTGGACTCAATGCTATAGTGTAGAATATGACAGCAAATATTACAATAGCACCTACCGATTTGGATAAATATGTACGTTTGTTGATCAACCCAAACAGGAAAAATGGCTTTTGGAAAAACTATTCGAATTTGATCTAGAAGATGCTGTTCAAGGGAAACAGCATGCAGCTCCTAGAACCAATAGACAAAAAGATCAACTCACTTTACATTTTGTCCATTCCATGTCTAGTAGGAAAAATCTCAATTCATTTTTAAAAAACAAATTTTAATGTGCATATTTAATATATACAACATGATGTTATGAGCTACATATAGATAGTAAAATGGTTACTATAGTGAAGTAAATTAACATATACATCACCTCACAGTTACCTACTTTTTTGTTTTTGTGGTAAGAGTAGTTAAAATCTACTCATTTAACATGAATCCCCTATACAATTTTATTACTTATAGTCGTCAGGTTGTACATTAGATCTCTATCAATTTATTCTTTTTTTTTTATTTGAGACAAGGTCTCACTCTGTTGTCCAAATTGGAGTACAATGGCATGATCTTGACTCACTGCAGCCTTGACTTTCTGGGCTCAAGCAATCCTCCTGCCTCAGCCTCCCAAGCAGCTGGGACTAAAGGCATGCACTACCATGCCCAGCTAATTTTTGTATTTTTAGTAGAGATGGGGTTTCACCATGTTGCCCACCCTGGTCTTGAACTCCTGGTCTCAAGCAATCCACCTGCCTTGGCCTCCCAAAGTCCTGGGATTATAGGCATGAGCTACTGTGCCTGGCCCCAATTCATTCTTATAATTCAAAACCAACTCAGAATATATAATAAAGCTTAGAGAAGAGAAATCTAAAGACAGTGATATTGTGAAGTAATTTAACCTTAAATGAGAGAGTTCTTATTTGGTTTTCTTTACCAGTATCTCCCAATCATCTGCCGAGAGGGGTTCCACCTCAACTTGTTGACAAGATACCACGTGGGAACATGGCTTGAGAAATACCTAGAAAAAATTAAAAATTTAAAACTACTTTAAAAAAACTTTTCTGTGTCATATACTAGAAAATAAGAAGCTATCTTCTTACCATTTTAGGTAAGTAGATGTGTGTGTGTGTTTTGGAGGGGGGTGTATATGTAGTCTATGTAGTCTTTCTGTTTTGAGAGATGGGGACTGGCTCTGTCACCCATGTTGGAGTGCAGTGGTACAATCCGAGCTCACTGCAGCCTGGAAACCCTGGGCTCAAGCAATCCTCCCGCCTCAGCCTCCTGAGTAGCTGGGAAAACAGGTGCAAGCCACTATGTCTGGCTATATGTGTAGTCTTTCATGTGACAAATATTTATTGAGTACTTATTCTTATCCAGGACTTGATATACTCAGCATTTTAGGAAAAACTGTTTCATAACTAATTACAGAATGAAGAAAAATACATCTCAGCACGACACATTTTTCAAAAATGAAAGTAATCACTAAAATGTAAAAATGTAAGTAAAAAATATAAGAAGAAATGACTATATCATCAAGTTATGGCTTGATCTAATATGTAAATATTCTCATTATTTCTAGAAGTTTTGCAACAGCCATGCTGCTTCAAGAAAAGTGAAAAACACACTGAAACAGACATTGGAGACAAATATTTAGAAGTATAATCCTTCATAGCTAAAAGTTAAGTAAAACAAATAATACCCTCTCATTATAGTTTAAATATATAAAACACAAGTATGTCTATAAGCTGAAGCCACCATCTTACTTCCTTTCCCCTTCTATAGGCATTTCCAAGGATTAAAGGAGTAAAATCCAAAGCCTCTGCATGTTAAATACTCTAGGTAACCAACTCTTCCTCTCTGCTTTTGTGGACTGGAGCAGAATTTCCCTGAGTGCCTCACCCCCACACTCCTCAGTACATTTCTCTACAATATCTCCCTTACTGAAAAGGGTGATTCTGAGCAAGCACAAAGCAGCTCCTGCCCACCAAGAAGCTAGAGACTCAGTTTCTTAGTGACATTGCTGCAATAAGGAATCTAAAAAAAATCAGGTAAAGTCACTTCAAAGCAAATGGGAGTTAAAAACAAGTAGGATTCTTCAGAGACTAATTAAGACTTGAAAATCAGGAAGTTGATGCCCATAGGGAAGTGCCGAGTATTCAGAGGGCAGAACTGTAACTTGCTAAGCAATCCTGGGTGAAATATTCCATCTCCTTGTATTGTAGAACAAAGCATCAAAGTTAGTGATTTCTAAGGTCCATCTGGTGCTAAAATTTTAAGATTCTAGCAACAATTTAGAGTATGCAAGGGACTAGTGCTAGGTTTATAGATTTCTCATGAGTAGTCTCTTCTCATCAAAAACATGCATAAACAAAATTAGTCTGTGCTTAAAACAAGTTAAAAAGACTTGGCACTCTCGTGTATTGTCATGGGAAATTGGTAATAGAGAGCAGTGTAGCCCCATCTATATAAGTTTTAAATGTATAGCACCCTTAGCTATTCTGTCTTTAAATGTTTCAGTCCACATATATATCTGATTCTGAGAAAGCACAAAGCAGGTCCTGCCCCTAAGAAGCTAAGGACTCCTGGGCTAGTCGGTCCACTTTCTGTTCCTATCAGTGATTCTTCAGGAAATAGTGTCTTAGTGGCAGGGCTACAGCAGAGGATCATAAAGACACAGAGAGTGAGAGACAAAGAGAGACATGTTAAATGCACATTGTTTGTAATACATGGAAAGGTATCTGAAATATTTTGTGGGATAATAATTGCAGAAAATATGAATGATCTCATTCTTCCAATCCTAAAGGTCTACTGAGATCCCCCAAAACAGCAGACATTCATTCTGAGGATGGGACTGGAGAAAGGTAAAAACTTATTTTTTACTTTCAATGGTAAAATAGTTATAATGAATACATATTATTACTACATCTTCTTCTTTTAAGAGACAGGGTCTTGCTGTTGCCCCCGGCTGGAGTGCATAATCATAGGTCACTCAAATTCCTGGGCTCAAGCATTCCTCCTACCTCAGTCTGCTGAGTAGCTGGGATGACAAGCATGCGCTACCATGCCCAGCTAATTTTTTTATTTTTTTGTAGAGAGAGGGTCTTGCTATGTTGCCTAGCCAGGCTAATCTTGAACTCGTGGCCTCAAGTGGTCCTCCCACCTTGGCCTTCCAAAGCACTGGGATTACAGGTATAAGCCACTGAGCCCAGCCTCATATTATTCCTACAGTTTAGAAAATGTTTAAAGGAATAACTTGATAAACATAAGAAAACAAAAAATAGACATGTTTTAAGCTTTCAGGTTTATAATCTAAGCATATTAAACTCATAAGGGAAGACAAAAATGGAAAAATAATAACCCTCCGTTGTAGAACTTTTTATTTTTTATTTTTTTCAAGACATTGTTTCACTCTTGTCACCCAGCTGAAGTGCAGCAGTGCAATCTCAGTTCACTGCAACCTACGCCTCCCAGGTTCAAGCAATTCTCCTGCCTCAGCCTCCCAAGTAGCTGGGATTACAGGTGCCTGCTACCATGCCCAGCTAATTTTTGAATTTTTAGTAGAGATGGGGGGCTTCACCATGTTGGCCAGGCTGGTCTCCAACTCCTGATCTCAAGTTATCCGCCCACCTCGGCCTCCCAAAGTGCTGGAATTATAGGTGTGCGCCACCGCACCCAGCTGAATTTTTTAATCAAGTGAGACCATGGAAGTTTATAAAATGTATCAGAAACGAAGTTCAATAATTGTAAGCAGAACCTAGTAATTCAAAAGGAAAAATAATTTCATGAAACCAAAATTAGGGAATGTGGAAAATGAGTTAAATAGTAGAATAAGAAGCAAGTAGGGAGTATGGTAAAATACAAGATAATGACCTAAAAACAGTATAGTCAGCTTCAATAGCCTAGACTAGTTACATAATAGCATACAAATTAGGTGTCATCTCACCTCCTTTAACAAAAAATGTAAACTTTTAATTTTATTTCTATTGCTATATTATGTGACATTAGAAGAAAGTTATTGCCATCACATGTGCTTACCTGTCCCCCATTTGAGAGTCCAAGTTTTTGACCAACTTGTCTGTTAATTTCAGCCACATTTTCACCTTGATCACTAAAATGCCTGCCTTCCACCCAGCTCAAGAATGCAGGCTGCTGACTCCAGACCACTTCTATAGCTTGATTCTATTCATATAAGAAATGAGAGGAAAAAAGGTTTTCATATACATTTTTCTAGATTCACATGAAAATAAACTATTATTTCAATTCACACATACAAAAAGAGTTCTATAGATAGTTCTCTGTTATCTACATTTGTTGTAGCATTTAAAAATCTATAATCATTTCCAACATCCAATGATGGTGATGCTAATGAAGCCAATACCCTTATATTATTATGGTAGTGTTATAAATTTAATCAACCCTTTCAGAATTCAAAATGGCAGCAGTCAGTCAATACACTTACATAGCAGTTGAGCCACATATAATTATTTGAGCATTTATTCCCAATTAATTATTCAAAGAAAAAAGAAACTACAGCAAAAGCTATCTGTGCAGTATTTTCTATATTAGTAAACACTTGAGACTGTCTTAAATGTCTATCAATAGGGAAACTATTAAATAAGCTATAAATTTACTAGTTTAACATAAGTTAATAAGTAGAAACATATATCATCTTTAAAAATGTAGCAATATAGTTTTAGAATTATGAAACACCAACCAGATGGAGTATGCAATCCATATTTACTTATTTATTGGAATAACAATAAATGCATGTGGCAAAAGCACAAAATGTACAAAAGGGTAAAATGTGAAGCCATGTCCCTGTTCTCAGAGGTAATTACTGCTGTTTCTTCTGTACCCTTCCAGAAATGTTATATTATGCAGCCTCTTAATAATTTTAAGGGCTCATATAACTATGGGAATATAGGTTTTAAACAAAGCAAAATATAACATTTATTCTCATTAAAAGAGCAATTACATAAAACATGTGTTTGTGGCCAAGGACCAAAAAAGGGTTTTCTATGATTAAACAATTACAAACTCATTATAGAGACCTTGGAAAATATATAAACTTGGAAGGAAACAAATGAACTACTGATATTCTCTCCACAAAAAAGACAACCATGTGAACAATTTGGTCTATTTCTTGTTAATCCTTTTTTCTATGTGCAAGTTTTTCATATAGTTGTGTTCATATAGGCACAATTTAATATCCTTTTCCCCTACTTATATTGCATAATAAGCATTTTCAAACTTTTTTTTTTTTGAGACAGGATTTTGCTCTGTTGCCCAGGCTGGAGTGCAGTGGCACAATCATAGGTCACTGTAACTTGAAACTCCTGGGCTCTAGCAATCCTCTCACCTCAGGCTCCTGAGTAGCTAGGAATACAGGCATACACCACCACACCTAGCTAATTTTTTTTTTTCTATAGAGATGGGATCTCACTATGTTGCTTAGGCTGGTCTTAAGCTCCTGGCCTCAAGTGATCCTCCCACCTCGGCCTCCCAAACTGTCGGGGGCTTGAGCCACCATGCCCAGCCACATATATCATTTATAAAATAAAAAGAATTTTATTAATATGTATCAATAATAAATTTTAAAAACCAGCCAGGTGTGGTGGCATACACCTGTGGTCCCATCTACTTGCGAAGCCAAGGTGGGAGGATCACTTGAGTCAGGAAGGTTGAGGCTACAGTGAGTCATGATAGTGCCATTACACTCCAGCGTGGGCAACAGAGTAAGAACCCATCACACACACAAAAAGACTTATTATATCAGGAAGCTTCAGTGTTATTAATTTATTTATATCAAAATAAATTCATTAAGTTAAAAATATTAGGCCAGGCGCAGTGGCTCACATGTGTAATCTTTATACTTTGGGAGGCTAAGACAGGAGGACTGTTTGAGCCCAGAAGTTCAAAGCCAGCCTGGGCAACATGGCAAGATCTACATCTCTACAGAACATTTTTCATTAATTTAAAATATTAAATATCAAATTCATTCATTTACATGGAATTTTTTTTCCTGAGACAGGATCTCACTGTGTTGCCCAGGCTCGAGTGCAGTGGCACAATCACAGCTCACTGCAGCCTCAACCTCCTGGGCTCAAGTGATCTTCCCACCTCAGTCCTCAATCTCTCAAAGTGCTGGGATTACAGGCATGAGCCAACACGCCCAGTCTTTATGTTTCTTGCATTTTCTTTTTTTTTTTTTTTTGAGACAGAGTCTCGCTGTGTCACCCAGGCTGGAAGGCAGTGGTGCAATCTCGGCTCACTGCAACCTCCGCCTTCCAGATTTAAGCAATTCTCCTGCCTCAGCCTCCCAAGTAGCTGGGATTACAGGCCCCCACCACCATGCCCAACTAATTTTTGTATTTTTAGTAGAGACGGGGTTTCACCATGTTGGCCAGGCTGGTCTGAAACTCCTGACCTCAGATGATCTGCCCACCTCTGCCTCCTAAAGTACTGGGATTACAGATATGAGCCACCGCAGCCAGTTTATGTTTCTTTATATGAGACAAATTTCAAACAATGTTGGAGTCACTTCTGGGACAATATCACATACTGGAAATTAGACACATTATTACACTTTTATATTTAAGAAAGCCATCATCATGTATCACTTAGTTGTGTAATTTTTCTCACAATTTTCACAAAACAGTCCAACTGTTCTGGCTGACAAATTCTTTCAACTGAGTGTATTTTGCCTAGCTTTGGAATCAAAAGTCTTTAGTTACTATGTCAGCTGTAACCGTGTGAGCTATTACAAGAATGAAGGTGATCAAGTCCCAGATACTTTCTGTGGGTTTTCATCAGAGTCAGCAATACATAATCCAGATCAATTCTACTTCATATGAAGAAACTTAAGAGATGGAAATACGAGAGATGCCCTGAAATATCAAAAAAAGGACACTCTACCAGCTCACTGAAAAAAAGGAGAAATGAACATTATTGAGGAGGAAAAATACTTCTAATTATTTATTTGGTCAAAAAGGAGTAACCAGCTCCATAAAGTCATAATATGTACTCAGTTAGATTTAGCAAACTTTGCACACCAATGTTCTAATTTTTATGTCAAAATACTTCACTTGAACCACAGAGCCCTGGCTATTCAGGTAAAGAGAAGAAAGAGACAGCTAGAAAGGAGCCTCTTTTCCAGGAGTCAAATCAAATCAATCAATTAATTGACCTTCTTTGACCCAAACTGAGGTATCAGTATTACCAGGAAATCTGCAGGTAAAACCATCCGTCAGAATGCCTTAGGAACGTCCAGGTCCAAAGCCTGGGGTATCTCTTGCTAACACAAGGGAAATGAAAATTGTGTGGCCATATCCGAACGGTGATTTAGGTTCGTTTGCATTCACTGTGTATATGAATCCTCTCTCTCTGTTGCAATCACATCAAGTTCTGAGTACAGAGAAGGTAACTTAGCTGAAGCAGTGGTCTCAACCAGAGGTGATTTTGTCCTTCAGTAGGCATCTGACAATGTCTGAAGACCTTTCTGGTTGTCACAAATAGGGGGAGGCAGTACAGGCATCTACTGGATAGAGACCAAGGGTGCTGTTAAACATTTAAAATGTACAGGAGAGCCCCCAAAACAAAAAATTATCCAGCTCAAAATGTCAACAGTGCCAAGGTTGAGAAATCCTGACTTAAAGCATCTACTGGGGAGTCAGTCCTGAAATAATGACTTGAGTAAACAAGAGAATACAATACTTGAAACACAGAACAAAGTATATCAAATGTGATATGTCACGTAACACAACAGAGAAGTATTGAAAGGGAGACAAACGTGGGCAACAGAGAACTGGAAAGCTATGTGGAGGAGGTAGGATTATGCTCTTTTCAAAGACATGGAATTTGTATGGAAGGAAGAAAAACGACTGAGGGAAGAATGGCATGAGTAAGAGAACAGAAGTGGGAAGGAGATTGGTTATAGAAGAAACAGTGAGAAGGGTAGGTTGGGTGACGCAGAGTGAGCTATAGACAAGAGGGCAAATTAGCTGCATGGCAATGGTACTGGCCTAGGAATGCCATTTTCCTTACGTGTAAACGTACAGAAATAACCTAGATGCTTAAGGTCTCTATGGTCATTAACATTCTATGATTCTAGGACAGTAGGTCTCAACTCTTTTGTGCATCCAAGTAGCCTGAATAAATTTTTTAAAATTAGAGATGCCTAAAGTCTATTCCCTAAGATTTTGATTTAATAGGTCAGAGGGTTGATCACAACATCTGTATTCTTTTTTTTTTTTTTTTTTTAGACGGAGTCTCACTCTGTCGCCCAGGCTGGAGTGCTGTGGCGCGATCTCGGCTCACTGCAAGCTCCGCCCCCTGGGTTCACGCCATTCTCCTGCCTCAGCCTCCCGTGTAGCTAGGACTAGAGGCGCTCGCCACTATGCCCAGCTAATTTTTTTTTTGTAGTTTTAGTAGAGACGGGGTTTCGCCGTGTTAGCCAGGATGGTCTCGATCTCCTGACCTCGTGATCCGCACGTCTCGGCCTCCCAACAGAACATCTGTATTCTTAAAAGCTTCAAGGTAAGTCTGACATAGGCCAGAAAACCATTGTTCCAACCCTTCTTCCCATTACTGCATGATCTGTATTATGTACTCAATGTTCCACCCCAAATAAAGTAATTCAAGTATTAACTCCCAATTTGTGAACCTTTCGGCTTTCATAATTATCTATGGCCTCTAACCCAAGAATTCTGGGAATCTATCCTAGACAACAAGAAATAAAAATGATGTTTTCTAAACAAAGATGTGTTATCTTCAACGTTTGATTAAAATATAGTTTATCACTTCTAATGCCTAAAAATTAAGTACAATCTAAATAGTCAATCATAGTGAACAGTTAAATAAATTATGGCAAATTTGTGCTAGAATACTAATTAACAACTTAAAATGATGACCTTTTAATAAAATAAAACACTCATAATAACATTAAGTAAAAACACTAGGACACAAAACTGTATGTGTGTATATAGGACTTCATTTCTGTTAAAAATGAAGATTAGAAACAAAACTGGAAGATTTGATCCAAACTGTCAACATTAGTCACCTCTAAGTTCTGGGATTACGGGTAATTTATTTTCCTGTTAACAATTTTCCATGCTTTCCAAATTTTCTACAAATATAAATTATATAAATTTATATAATTCATCAAGAAATAAATGTATAGATTTATAGAATCTATAAAGTCATAAACTTATTACATTGATAATTAGAAAGCAAAGTTGACCTATTCTGCTAATACGGGCTGAACAGAAACAGCAGTTTGTTCCAGGGCTAAAGACATTTACATTTCAAAAAGATATGCATGAATTAGTTCTTATAAGTACTTCTTGAAGGCTCAAAATTTAAAACAAGATCAAGACCACTAAATTCTTAAATAGTGATGAATGTAAGGTAACATGAATTAATTCTTATAAATACTTCTCGAAGGCTCAAAATTTAAAACAAAGATCAAGACCACTAAATTCTTAAACAGTGATGAATGTAAGGTAACAACTACATCTTAGGATCAAATTAGAGTTACTGTAAGAAAGCATTCCTACTATCATGAGCGGATTTGAAAACATATTGAAAAATCCCATCGAAGCTGACAGAGCACTGAACCAACTTCTACCTGGAACTTGGTGACAGTGACTGATTTGTCTCTAACCATAAAGCCCATCAAAAACCAAGATTGTCTACTTAGTAGTAAAAAATAATAACGACGATGATAGGAGGATTCTGCTGAACTCATGTTTTCAATGGACCAAAAAAATCTTCCCCTAGGTATGGAGAAGTAACTCAAGTGGAAAGAAGGGATGCTTGAAATTATTGCAAACTCTTTATTCATTACATAGATTAGCCACTGGTGGGTACCATGCATCCAGGATTTATGAAGATTTCAAATACGCCGTCCTTTTGCCCCCATAACCACACTCAAACTCGTGAGACCATGTGCCTCTATTTTTAATTATGAAAATATGGACGCTGTATCTCCACCGGTGGTTAGAACTGCGAAACATCCCAACCACAACGTCCAGAAGGGCGACTGATCGCAGAGCTTCAAGTGATCTTAACTACGTTATGTGTTCCTGACACACTACAGCTGTGTTCCGAGGGTCTGGGATGCAGGGCAGAACCATTACTGTATTAAGCTTTCCCGCTCATGGGACGCGGTGCTCAGTCCCCGGGGACCGACAGGGGCTCCACCAACAACTCTGCGCCTCCCTCTCGCGGCCCGGACGGCAGCAGCGCAGGTAACTGGAAATGACTGGCAAGAAAAACACCTTTTAAAATAATAAAAACAAACCACTTATCAGGAACTTTTCCAGCCTGGAATGAGGAATATTTATAAAAACAGTGGTAGAATATTAGGACATTTCTAGGCCCAGTTTCACCAAGTGAAAAGACCTGGGATAAGACGAGCCCAGGGCTGCACTGGACTTGCGGGATGCAGAGACTACCCAGAAGGGCCCTGCCGTCGAGGGACCCTAATCTCTGTACGCTTCGGGGGCGCCCGGGTGGCAGCCGGTGTCCCGCCGCGTCCCTGAGAGGCTTCGGCCTTGTCCGACCCCAGGCTGAAGATCAGGTGGCCCGGGGCCAGCACGTTACCTGCAGCAGGTGCAGCTGGGCCACGAGACCCCGCGGCAGGTGGAGGAAGCAGTCGCGAGCGTTGGTGAAGGCCACAGTGACTGCCGCCCCGCCTCCCCCAGCACCCGCCAGGCGATCGCTGCCCCACATCGTCCCGAAGCGTCGCTCTGGGTTTGCCCACCCTAGCGCCGCAAAGGACACGGGACCCGGCAGGCCGAGGACGTCGGAACCGGAGGAGATCGATCGGCCCCGCCCCCTGAGGCCCCGCCCCCTCTCCCCGCTGCGCGTCTCGCCGTAAGCCTGTAGTGGGGTGGGACAAGAAAGCTTCTGTCACCCACCGCGCCTCTCCGCCAAGCCGCTCGGGGGCGGCACCTCGTTCATCAAATCCTGGCACGCAGGAAACGATGGCCGACGCTGTCGATTCTTCAGCCAATCCTGACACTCCTTAACTCATCCCGCTCTCTTATTGGATAGAAGGGAGGTCAGCAGGGCGGATGTTGTCCTCCCTGCGAGGATCAAAGTAGGCAAGATGGCGTCCAGCGGTGGGGAGTTAGGGAGTTTATTTGACCACCACGTCCAGAGGGCGGTGTGCGACACGCGGGCCAAATATCGGGAGGGACGACGGCCTCGTGCTGTCAAGGTAAAGTGATTTTTGGTTTCATTCGCTCTCCTCGGTAGCTTTTTGTGAGCGCTAGCGCCATATGGCTAACCTACGGAAATAAAGGCACGACAAGGTTTCCGTCAGATCTGTCGCTCGTTAGAGCTGGCGTGAAGAACCCTGGGCCAGGTACCAAAGATTCTCACGACCCTTTTGGTCAACTATTAGAACATTAACTCCACGAGAATAGGGCTTGGTTTTAGTCATTGGATCTTCAGTGTTTACTACTTGGCACAGGTAAGCGCTCAGTGAATATTCGTTGAGTGATTGTTCCCAGTGACTTCTGCCGACTCAATTTCTGGAAAAAAATGTCGACTGAAGGTAGTCTGTTATATGCCTTAGGTAGCCTCTCACATGGACTGTTACTCTTTATGCAGAGGGAATGGCAGAAATTTTATTTTGTGTTTTTTGCTGACTGGGTTGAACAGATTATTTCTCGTTTTCAAAGTTCTGTTTAAAAAAAAAAAATAGAGGCAGATTCGTCCTAGGCTTATTTGCGAAATACGTTTAATAACTATGCATTTCTTTCAGGTATATACAATCAATTTGGAATCTCAGTACTTATTAATACAAGGAGTTCCTGCTGTGGGAGTCATGAAGGAATTAGTTGAGCGATTCGCTTTATATGGTGCAATTGAACAGTACAATGCGCTAGATGAATACCCAGCAGAAGACTTTACTGAAGTTTATCTTATTAAATTTATGAACTTACAAAGTGCAAGGTAAGGTGCAAGTTAAGCAATGACTCGTTTCATTTCCTCCATTCATATTTCTGTCATTTTGGCCCCAAGTTTCCCTCATTCATATCTGAATTACCCCAAAATGTAATCTAGCATATCTTCCTACAGCCTTTTTACAGGTTAACTTTACTGAAACACTGTATCCATCACATTATTCCCATGCTTAACAATTTAATGTCCTGTAGAGTGGTAGAGTAAAAGTTGGGTTTGGCCAGGCACGGTGGCTTACGCCTGCAATCACAGCACTCTAGGAGGCCGACGCAGGCGGATCACGAGGTGAGGAGTTTGAGACCAGCCTGGCCAACATGGTGAAACCCCGTCTCTACTAAAAATACAAAATTAGCCGGGTCTAGTGGCGCATACCTGTAATCCCAGCTACTCAGGAGGCTGAGGCAGGAGAATTGCTTGAACCCAGGAGGCAGAGGTTGCAGTGAGCTGAGATTGCGCCATTGCACTCCAGCCAGGGCAACAAGAGGGGATCTCCGCCTCAAAGAAAAAAAAAATGGGTTTGAGGGCTGGGCGCCAATAACTCACGCCTCACGCCTGTAATCAGAGTACTTTGGGAGACCGAGGCAGGCAGATCACTTGAGGTCAGGGGTTCAAGACCAGCCTGGCCAACATGATGGAAACCCCGGCTCTACTAAAAATACAAAAATTAGCCGGGTGTGGTGGTGCGGACCCGTAGTCCCAGCTACTCAGGTGGCTGAGGCATGGGAATCACTTGAACCCGGGAGGTGGAGATTGCAGTGAGCAGAAATCACACCACTGCACTCCAGCCTGGATGACAGAGCGAGGCTCCGTCTCAAAAAAAAAAAAAAAACAGAAAAAATTTGGGTTTGGCGCCAGGCATGTGGCTCACACCTGTAATCCCAGCAGTTTGGGAGGTGGAGGTAGGCGGATCACCTGAGGTCAGGAGTTCAAGACCAGTCTGGCCAACATGGTGAAACCCTGACTCTACTAAATACAAAAATTAGTCAGCTGTGTTGGTGCAAGCCTTTAATCCCAGCTCCTGGGGAGGCTGAGGCACAAGGATCACTTGAACCCAGAAAGTAGAGGTTGCAGTGAGCCAAGATCATGCCATTGCACTCCAGTCTGGAAAGAGTGAGACTGTCCCAGAAAAAAAAAAAAAGAAAAGAAAAAAAAGTTGAATTTGATCCCAGCACTATGGAAGGCCAAGGTGGGCAGACAGCTTGAGCCCAGGAGTTCGAGACCCGACTGGCCAACATGGCAAAACCCCACCTCTGCTAAAAATACAAAAATCAAGGTGGGCGTGGTAGTGCATTCCTGTAGTCCCAGCTACTTGGGAGGCTGAGGTGGGAGAATCAGTTGAGCCCAGGAGGTGGAGGTTGCAGTGAGTCATTTATGGACCACTGCACTCCATCCTGGGTGATGGAGTGAGACTATGTCTCAAAAAAAATGTTGGGTTTGGAGTAAGTTTTCCATTTCCACTGCTTACTAGCTTTGTGATCTTGGACAAGTTATTTAACCTGTTTAAGTTTTTCCTGTTCCGTAAAATCTATATAGTAAAGGGACCTATCTACTTCTTGAGGTTGTATGAGGATGAAATGAGATAAATCCATATAAAGGGTTTAGCAGAGTGCCTCCTGGTCAGAATACAGTAAGCATTAGCTATTGTGGTTTCTACTGTTACTCCTTTCTGCAAATTGACTCAGTGTTTTCCGGCCTTCTATGTGACATAAACCCTCCGCTTCAAAAAGACTGAAGTATGCAACGCCTTATCTATTTTTATGTTGATCTCTGTTCTCCTCACTAATCTGCTCTGAGACCCATCCTTCTCTGGCTGTTACAATTCATATTTTCTTTCATGTGCTATCAGTAGAAATCATAATCTACCACAAAAGCACTTGATTTTACTGGGTCATGTGTGGTTTTCTCAGGCTACTGTTATATGTAATCTCACTTTCTTAACCAATCTGCCAGCTCCCATGGTTAGAGAAATATTTTCTCGAGCTTTTCTGTTTTCCAAAGTACCTAGTCTAGTAGGCTCTGAAGTAAGACATCTGGATTTGAATCCTTGCTCCTCAAACCAGAGTATGAGCATGGCTAAGTTATGTAATGTCCCAGTGCTTCCGTTTCATTACAGGGTTGTTGTTAGGTGTTAATTCAAGTGAAGCACTTACGACATTGCCTGGCATATAGTAAAATCTGAGCAAGTATTTATCATTATCCCTGGATACAGAAGTAGTTAAATTTATTGTAGTACCTGGCCAATCATAGATGTTTAGTAAGTATTTATTGACTGAATAACATTCTTCTCATTTTCTCATTGTTATATGTTTAATAGTTCCTCAGTTATTGAACATTTTATGATTATAGTATTTTTCATCTGATTTTTAAGGCAAGAATCCCATTACAGAAATACATTGTGCTGAAAAAGCTTAATTGGGTATGAAGTAACTCTTCAGGGCCACAGAGAAAAGCTCTGTTTTATGACCACAGTTTATATACTTCAGGCCAACCAGCTGGGTCCTTAGTTGTTTAAAGACTAGGGAACAAAGAGGCTCGAAGGGAAGAAAAGGGGAGGCTCTAAGTACATACTCGAACAATGGGATGAATACTGTCCACAAGCAGAGCATCTTAATTCCCAATCCACAGGATATATATACACATAGCAAAAGTTGGACTTTGCTCTTTAGATCCAGATATTGTATACTAGTTAAGCTTTCATCCCAAGTAAATCTAGATTAAAAAACCATGCTATCTTGTATTTCCATTCAGGACAGCCAAGAGAAAAATGGATGAACAGAGTTTCTTCGGTGGATTGCTTCATGTGTGCTATGCGCCAGAATTTGAAACAGTTGAAGAAACTAGAAAAAAACTACAAGTGCGGAAGGCATATGTAGTAAAAACTACTGAAAATAAAGGTATGGAAAGCATTTTGCTAAATGCTTCCTGTATGTCAGGTACTCTGCCAGGTGTATCATCATGCAATTCCTAGTCTAGTGGGAGGAGAGGCAAGTAAAGCATCACAGTATTCAGTAACTGTAAGGGTTCTCTACAGCACACTACATAATCTGGGTTGAGAAGGGAGAAATGTTGGTTCATAGAAGACTTCCTACAGTATGTGAGAAGTGGCTGAAATTTGAAGGATAAGTAGACATTAACTAAAAGGGAGAGGAAAAGATGGAAAGGCAAGCCAGGCAGAATGTTTAAGTGTTTAGAGGAATAAATGAGCATCATGCATTTAAGGAAATTTAGTTAATACAGTATAACCAAAGCTCAAAGGTTTCAGTGAGAGATAAGTTTAGAAAAGTGGATAAGAAGTGAATCATGAAGGGCCTTGTGTCCCATGCCAAGGAATTAAGGCTTTGACCAGAATGCAGTGAGAAGCAGTTATGATTTGCAGACTAGTTGTCACTGCTAATCATGGAGAAGTTCTACTTTTGACCAGCAATTGACTAAATGCCCCCATATGCCCCTTGTACCAGATAGTGGTAGAGAGAAATAAAGTGGGAAAACTCTTGGAAAACTTACTCAGAAATCTGGCAAGAGAGCTGTTGAGAATCCCCAGTCATCTGTATCCATTGAAGTCTAACTTGTAAGATAAGTAAATAAATAGCACCAGGAAAACTTAATGTGTTTGTATGACAAAGGAAATTATAAAACATTAATGTGGAGAAAGACCTTTGACATTATCTGACCTGTGTCCTAATTTTTCTTGGTGAGGAAACTAAGTCTCAGAAAGTTTGTGACCGGCCTATATTATTAGAGGTGAATTAAGGACAAAAATAAGGATTGAAACCCAAGCTTTGGAGTCTTTCTCCAGAGCTTACTTTTTAACTGCTCTAATTATCTCGGTGTTGGTGTGACAGCCTAGGGTTATCTTCATTATTTGCTCCCCTTCCTCTTAAGATCTTTTTGCCGTGCTGCTGATCTCAGAATTAAACCTGGCTTGCTTGGCCTTGGACACTTCAGTTAAGCTCTCTTTCATCAGCATTTTAGCATCTGTGCGATGCGTTTGTATACTTGGTCTTACTTTTCAAAAACTCTTATTATGGAAGTTATTGTTATTATTATTATTATTATTTTGAAACGGAGTCTAGCTCTGTCCCCCAGGGTGGAGGGCAGTGGCATGATCTCTGCTCACTGCAAGCTCCGCCTCCTAGGTTCACGCCATTCTCCTACCTCAGCCTCCTGAGTAGCTGGGACTACAGGCGCCTGCCACCACGCCCGGCTAATTTCTTGTATATTTAGTAAAGACGGGGTTTTGCCGTGTTAGCCAGGATGGTCTTGATCTTCTGACCTCGTGATCCACCTGCCTCAGCCTCCCAAAGTGCTGGGATTACAGGCGTGAGGCACTGTGCCCGGCCTGGAAATTTCAAAACACAAAGGCAGAAAGACTAAGTTAACACATCTCCCATGTATTAATATTAACATCAACAATCATCAACACATAGCCAATTTCATCTTTACCACATCTTCCACACTCCATGTTGTAGACTGCTTTTGGGAGAGTAAACCAGGGAAGAGGCCCTTGCCAGCCCTAGAAGTGGGACAAGCATAGTGCTTTCTTTAGTAACTAACAAACACAAGCTAAGGAGCATGATACATCCAGATAGTGGAATACTCTGAAATTGTTTTAAAAAAAAAAAAAAAAAAAAAAAACTTTCTGTATAATGATGGAAAACCTATATAAGATCTACAGTGAAATGGAAAATGCAGAGGTGCAGAGAAATGGATATTACATTTACCTTTTTTAGTGGGGAGAAAAAGAATGGGAGAAAGGAGGTGGCAAAGTAAAACTTACTGAACAGATAAATAAAGAACAATAGTGATTACTTATGGGGATGAAACCAGACCCATGGAGAGCAAGGAAAGGGTGACACTTGATGCTGTATATCTTTTTATCCGTTTTAGGTTTTAAACCATGTGAATATATTCCCTTCTCAAGAAACAGTTTTTTTGGAGTATAATTTGTTAACATTTTTAAGTGATTTTTAAAAATTATATGATTCTCAATGATGAAAACAATAAATTAACCACTTATGTTTCTCTTTCCCTCAACTTTTAAATTGTAATATAAAGACCATTACGTGACAAAGAAGAAATTGGTTACAGAGCATAAAGACAGAGAAGATTTTAGACAAGACTTCCACTCAGAGATGTCTGGATTTTGTAAAGCTGCTTTGAACACTTCTGCAGGGAACTCAAATCCTTATCTTCCGTATTCCTGTGAATTGCCTTTATGTTATTTCTCCTCAAAATGTATGTGTTCATCTGGGGGACATGTGGACAGAGCATCAAACTCCTCTAAGGATGGTAGAAATCATCATAAAACAATGGGGCATTATAACCACAATGACTCTTTGCAGAAAACACAGATAAACACTTTTAAGAACTCAGTGGCCTACCCTGGTGCGCAAAAGGCTATTACGTCTTCAGAGGCAGTTGACAGATTTATGCCTAGGACAACACAACTGCAGGAGCGCAAAAGAAGAAGAGAAGATGATCGTAAACTTGGAACTTTTCTTGAAACAAACTCAGGTAGTAATGAGGTTATGATTGGACCTCTGTTACCAGACATGTCTAAAGTGGATATGCACGATGACTCATTGAATACAACTGCAAATTTAATTCGGAATAAACTTAAAGAGGTAAGGTTATTTTTAAAAACTGTTCTAAGAGACGATTTGGTTATAGGACTAAATGGGGAATTATTTGTGGGAACAATAGTATTGTAATTTTTTTCACTTTTTAGTTTTTTGATGTGTTTTTCTATAGTTCTCTGTTGAAATAACTGAATTTGGCTAACATTTTATTTGCTTTGAACTGTTAATACTTGCTTTAAACAATGAACAGACATTTTATATCACTGTAGATACAAAATATTAAAGCAGTGGTTTCAGCCAATTAAATCAATCTGTGAGAGTGGTGCCCAGGCCTGCCATTTTTGTTAAAAGCTCCCCAAGTAGTTAATATGAGCCAAAGTTGAGAAGGAAAATTCCATTTCTCTCAAATTTAGAGTTATTACAGTTTATATCAAAGTAAAATGCTTAATTTGCTTTTGTGATAAAGAGCAATAGAAGGTGAGATTTCTAGAAATTGGGCCTCTAGGTATGCATTTCAAATGTAGACTTTATTTTATTTTATTTATTTATTTATTTTTTGGAGACAGAGTCTCACTCTGTCGCTCAGGATCTACGGTCACTGCAGGCTCTGCCTCCTAGGTTCACACCATTCTCCTGCCTCAGCCTCCCAAGTAGCTGGGACTACAGGTGCCCGCCGACATGCCGGGGCAAGTGTTTTGTATTTTTTAGTAGAGACGAGGTTTCACCATATTAGCCAGGATGGTCTCGATCTCCTGATCTCGTGATCCACCCGCTTCAGCCTCCCAAAGTGCTGGGATTACAGGGATTACAGGCATAAGCCACCGCGCCCGGCCTCAAATGTAGACTTCTTAA
>NW_012106086.1:1259374-1292097 GCF_000951045.1 Mandrillus leucophaeus | reverse complement strand
AGATACGCAGCTGTCTCAGCCAGAGCTGATTACATTTTAAAGAATAACATGTGAAGTCCAAATTCTAGGTCCAGAAATAGTAGAACAACAAAAAAAAATGTTAAATACAGTTTACTATAGTTTCTAATAATTTTCCATTTCAAATGAAGACTCTGTCTTTGCTTTGGCTTATTGTACACTCTCTCTGATAGTGTGTTTGCCTTTCCTTTTTCTCCTAGGAAATTGAGGATTATACTGCTTCCTGCTCATTTCTCCAAATGTTTTCATCCCCCCAAATCTATCAAACATTATCAGTGTTTCAAGAATGCAAAACCAGGATATCTATCTGAATCTGTAATATAACAAGTGACTTTAGATCTATAAAGGAATGTTAAAGTGGAGCATATGTTCACTTTTCTTCCTCCAAATTTTTTTTCTTTTTAAGTAGCTTTAGAAATTTTACTCTCATCAGTGTTTGAACAGAAAACTTCACTCTGTGCCTAGGTCATAGGGTGTACCTTGAACTTAAGCCAACTCTGCCTCAAAAGCCACATCAAGGATTGAACTATTGGATGTAGTCTTACCTCTTCTAATAGCTTTACTCCTGTGCTATAGAAACTAAATTTTAATGGTTCTTTTTTTTTAATTAGGTAATTTCATCTGTGCCAAAGCGTCCAGAGGACAAGCCGGAAGATGTACATACAAGTCATCCATTAAAACAAAGAAGAAGAATATAGAGTGCCAGCAGCAAATTAGTACATCCTGAAAAGAACATTTATTATTTATTTTTAGCCTGTCATTTTAATTCTTCTAGAGATTTTACTGCTGGTATTTTTTAATGCACTCCTCTTTGTAATTTCATTCAAGCTATTTATCTAAAGTCATTTCTTTCTTTCTTTTTTTTTTTGGGAGATGGAGTCTTTCTCTTTTGCCCAGGCTGGAATGCAATGGCATGATCTCAGCTTGCCGCAACCTCCACCTCCCGGGTCCAAGCAATTCTCCTGCCTCAGCCTCCTGAGTAGCTGAGATTACAGGCGTACACCACCATTCCTGGCCAAGTTTTGTGCTTTTTTAGTAGAGATGGGGTTTCACCATATTGGTCAGGCTGGTCTCGAACTCCTGACCTTGTGATCCTCCCACCTCGGCCTCCCAAAGTGCTGGGATTACAGGCATGAGCCACCATGCCTGGCCCATTTCTTTTTTTTCGACCCATACTTAATGTTGCAGAAACTATTCTTGTCATAACATTACCTCTCATGTACAGTAATTATATGTAAATTAATTGAAGCAAATATGGAAACTACAATAAAGATAGGCAACCAGCATCTGTTTCTGATGATAATACAAGTATTGAATGAGCCATTGAAACACTAGAAGTCAGGGTGTTTCTGAATGCCAGGGTTTCAAAATCAAGACAATTCTGTGAGGTAAAAAGTAGATTAACTATTAGAACAAAGCTGAAATTAGAATCTTATATGTTTTAATTAACTTTTAAGAAGAATTTACTTGACCTGTGGCAATCCAAAAATAAATCAGTATTTATAAATTCTAGACTTCTGTTACTGCTTCTGGCATATCCACACTTTTTTCTGTCAGTGGGTCACATAATTGGAAATTTCAGTACATCTAGGCTGTCTCCATTTTCTTTTTCTTCTTAGTAGAGACAGGGTCTCATTGTGTTGCCCAGGCAGGTATTGAACTCCTGGGCTCAAGTGATCCACTCACCTTGGCCTCCCAAAGTACTAGGATTACAGGTGTGACCCACTACGCCTGGCCATTTTCTTTACCGGTAAAAATAACTTGAGAAGGTCCATACCATGGCATGTTGTTTTCATTTCTCCCTATCTTTAATGGCCTCTTGCCTAGTGGATTGAATTTGAACATACCAGTTAATAAGGTTCAGTTTCAGCTATGATTTACTTGTAGCAGGACAAGCCGCAGACAAAACCTGTTAGACACCGGGTTATAGAAGGAAGAGACTTTATTTGGCCGGGAGTGTTGGCAGACTTGCGTCTCAAGAGCCGAGCTCCCTGAAGAAAAAGTTCTGGCCCTTTTAAGGGCTTACAACTCTAAGGGGGTCCATGTGAAAGGGTCATGATAGACTGAGCAAGTGATCTATAGGTAACACATGTGGTTAGAATTGGGGGGTTAATCTTTAACCTCAGGCCTGGTCAGTGGCGTAGGTTGGTTTTGCTACTGACTTCATTCGTGTTGTTTTTCAGCTTTTACTTCCTCCTCCTCTTCAGAGACAGGAGACTGTAAGAGAAATGGCCTCTCCTCATTCCCCTGTTTCAGAACCTCACTCACTAGTGGGAGTGCTCACTCTCATCTTCACTACCCAGGTCTTCCTGTGAGACAGATCGATAGTGATCCATGTAATACACTTGTGCTGAAGTTTTCTGATGAATCAAGGTAGTAACAACTTCTTAGTAGTTACAGAAATATGACTAACAATCAAGGGAGCAATAGGCAGGTTCCTATCACTACTGCTATACCTATTATAAGAGTTTTAAATCTCCTAGAGCTGGAAACCACTTTCCAAACAGGGATCCAGGATCAAACCCATGCCAAACCTGCACAGGCACATGTGCCAGCTTTGTCATGTCTCTTAACTATATCTTCAACTACTTGTCCTTGATCATCTATTTGCAGATGGCAATTGGTCAAGTTGAATTTTCCACAGACGACTCCTTCAGCTGCCAGCAAATAGTCTAAGGCCAATCTACTCTGATAGATGGCATTTCTCATTTGGGTTTCCTGCCAGGCTAAGAGTCAAAGCTCTGCCAGTTTCATTAGTGATTATTTCTAAGACAGCATGTAACTGTAAGATCCAGTTGAGCGGCCGGGTGCGGTGGCTCAAGCCTGTAATCCCAGCACTTTGGGAGGCCAAGACGGGCGGATCACGAGGTCAGGAGATCGAGACCATCCTGGCTAACACGGTGAAACCCCGTCTCTACTAAAAAATACAAAAAACTAGCCGGGCGAGGTGGCGGGCGCCTGTAGTCCCAGCTACTCGAGAGGCTGAGGCAGGAGAATGGTGTGAACCCGGGAGGCGGAGCTTGCAGTGAGCTGAGATCTGGCCACTGCACTCCAGCCTGGGCGACAGAGCGAGACTCTGTCTCAAGAAAAAAAAAAAGATCCAGTTGAGCATGTAGATGGGGGTTCGGTATCCCCACGAGCTGTCTTGCACCGACGTGGCAGGCCTATAGTACTGTGTGAGCCACTCATCTTTCCAATTTCCTATAGCTGTGCTCCTTTTTTTCAGGAGGCATAGACAGGGAAACCTAGGAGCTCACCTGTTTTTACGGGCAGTAGGAGAAAGGATGGCTTAATGGTGCCAATGACACAACTCCCTGTCCATTGGTCAGGTTATTTGGTGTAGGCTTTATGCCCACATATCCAATACAGTCCAGTGGGAGCCATCCAGTCCCGATGAAATTCTGGATGGGCCTGAACAGCAACTTAGGAAACTTACTGAATGGGTTATTTTCAGTATGGTTTAGGCCCCAACAGGTGACTGTCCCTGTTGTGCTGTTACACAGCTTCTGTCCTAGACAATTGAGCCTTCCTACAGGGATGGGGAAGTCTTTCCCTTCTCTAGCTATGCAGTATTGTCCAATAATCAAGGTTTTCAAGACCCAGAAGTTGCTAGTTTGGGCCTCCTGGACTAGGACTATGTCAGGAACTGGATCAGTAGGCACCAATTCTCAGGCTTCCCAAGGCCATCGGTCTCGCAAGTGGTTCCCCCACATATAGCTATGAAGTAACATTGAGGGAATGAGCTACATTTTCTGCTAACTGAAGAAACAAGTTCTTTGACTTTTTTTGTGGAGGCTCTGGTGCTGGCAGATTCAGCTCATCAGAAAAGGTCTGAAACACTGGTTTGGGAGGGCACCTGTGGACTTCCCCTTGGACTAAAATATTTACTCGGGGATCCAGTCCAGTTCCATTGATTCCTAGAGTTACATACTCTCCTGTTTTCCAAGGGGGATCAAGGGGATTGGTAATTAGCAGTTTATCTTTTTTTTTTTTTTTTTTTTTTGAGATAGAGTCTCACTCTGTTGCCCAGGCTGGAGTGCAGTGGTGCAATCTTGGCTCACTGCAAGCTCTGCTTCTTGGGTTCACACCATTCTCCTGCCTCAGCCTCCCAAGTAGCTGGGACTACAGGCTCCTGCCAACATGCCCGGCTAATTTTTTGTATTTTTAGTAGAGACAGGGTTTCACCATGTTAGCCAGGATGGTCTCGATCTCCCGACCTCGTGATCCGCCTGTCTCGGCCTCCCAAAGTGCTGGGATTACAGGCATGAGCCACCACGCCTGGCCGGTAATTAGTAGTTCTAATGGGTTACAGTGACCTCTAGTGCAGGAAGTTATTCTTTCCTTTCTGAAGGCGGACAGGGTCCTTCTCATCTTTTTTACAGGTGGCCTAAATGACACAGGACCAGTAACTACATTCATCACTACACAGTCCTAATTCATGACAAACAAACTTATTTTCTACTATATAGCCCCTTTCCCAATCTAGAGAGCCACATCTTTTTCCATTTCCATACAGGTCTCTGTTGATTGCTGTACAGGCATCAAGTTCTAAGATAATTTGTTTGGGGACTCCTTTTTCTTCTGTTCTACTTATTACTTTACTTGTATCAGCTTTTCCCCAGCTGCCAGTCTTCAATCTTATTTCAAAAACGGTAGTCATAGGGGGCTCAGATGGGTTATAGCACACATCAGGCTGGTCACTTCCTGGGCTACATACCTTGTATAGAGTAGTATCATACAAACAAGTTCCTTTTAGAGTCCCGATACACTCATAATAACTATAAAATAATAGGACTGCAGCAACCTTTTGTCCTACCTCAGTGACTTGATGTATACACCGGGAACAATCCTCAGTCTGAGGAAGGTCAGTTGAAGTCCTTACTGTACAAGTCCAAAATTTAAGGAAAATGAGTCCCATGATGAATTTCCTCATGCTTCAGCTGTGCATGGACCAGTCAGCTTCTGGTTTTGACTGGATTAGGGCTTGTTGTCCTCTTCAGAGTCACTTTGCAGGGGTTGTCTGGGCTTAGTCACGCCTCCCATGTCTCAGGTGCTGCAGGTTTTACACGGCTGTGGTGGATCCAGGCGGGGATTCCCTCTACCTTTATGACTGTGGGAGTGGTCAAGATGATGGTCTGGGGTCCTTTCCACTGTGGTCGCAAGGGGGCTACATTCCAATCCTTGATCCACACCGTATCACCTGGGGAGAAATGGTGAACTGGGGAGAATAAGCTGACAGGGCACCTCTCATTTACCCAGGCTGAAATTGTTTATGTAATTTTCCCTTTAGGGAAAACAGGCTTTAGCCTGTTGCTGTCGTTGTAACTCAATTTCACCTAGCTCTGGAGGAGGGCCTGGGAGTTTCCGCAGTATGGGAGGAGGCCTATGATATAATGTCTCATAAGGGGAATATCTTGTTTTTTTTTTAGAAGGGGTACATCTAATCTTAAACAATATGATAGGGAGAGCTTGTACTCACTTTAATCCTGTTTCTTGACACACTTTCCCTAAACTATTTTTGATAGTCCGATTTATCCGCTCCACCTTTCCGGAACTCTGTGGTCGGTAAGCGGCATGTAGTTTCCATGTGATCCCCAATACTTTTGCTGTCTTCTGTACCAAATCAGCCACAAACGCCTGCCCATTGTCCGAGCTGTCCAAACCTAGGGATGAGATCTCAGAGAAGCACACGGGTTACTTCACGAGATTTCTCAGTCCATGTTGGATAGGCCTCCACCCACCCAGAGTATGTGCACACTAGAACTAGCAAATACTTGTTACTTCCACATTTGGGCATCTCGGTGAAGTGTACTTGGAGATCTTCGAAGAGGGCTGCTCCGTAAGCTTGTATGCCTGGCGGGACGGTTGGACCTTGCCTAGCATTGTGCTGTCGGCAGGTGGCACACTGCTGCATCACTGTTTTGGCAGGGGCTGACAGATGCCAGAGATGTAGAAGTACCGGTTTAACAACTTTTCAAGTGACTCTTGGCCTAGGTGGGTAGTCTTGTGTACAGCCAGTACGACTGCGGCTCCTAGCAACTGCGGCACGGCTATTCTTCTGTCCCATAACCAGATCCATCCCTCTTCTATCGCCTGCCCTCAGTCTGCCTGGAGAAAGTCCTTCTCTTTAGAATGAGTAGATACAAGGTCAGGTGCCTAAGGGAGAAGGGGGGCTGTGACTGCTGCCTGGTAGGGGGTGGATGCTGCTTTTAGAGCCTCTGAGTCAGCTCAGGAGTTCCCCAAGGCAATCAAGGTGGAAGCTCACTGGTGTCCTCTGCAGTGCATGACTGCCACCTTTTGGGGCTTCCACACTGCCTCTAATAATTGCAGGATCTCTTGCTGATACTTTATGTCTTTTTGCCTAGTGTTCAACAGGCCTTTTCATTGTATAATGCCCCATGCACTTGGAGAGTTAAAAAGGCATACCGAGAGTCAGAGTAACGTTTATAGTCTTACCTTCACTTAGCTCTAAGGCCCGAATTAAAGCAATGAGTTTGGCCTTCTGGGCTGAAGTGCCCTGGGGCAATGATTTGACTTCAATGACAGCATCCAGGGTTACCACTGTGTATCCCACACACACCTCTCCTTGTGGGTTGACGAAGCTGCTCCTGCCACATACAGCTCCCAGTCTACTGATGCCCAAGGATGATCTCAGAGGTCAAGCCTGCTAAAATAACCTGAGTCCAACACCTACCTCTACACAGTTATGTTCAGCTGGGCTCTCTGATACTGGGAGCAAGGTGGCGGGGTTCAGGGCGTTGCAAACTTCCATGGTGGGGATTCTCAGAGAGCAAGCTTTGGTACCTAGTTAGCCTAGCATTCATTAGCCAATTATGTCCTTTGGTATTCATTAAAATCACCACAGCACGGGGGGCCTTTATGTTCAGGTTTTGCCCAAGAGTTAGTTTATCCACTTCTTGTGCTAGCAGGGCAGTTGCTGTCAAGGCCCTCAAACGAGGGGCCAACCCTTAGAAACCCCATCTAGCTGTTTAGAGAGGTAGGCCACCAACCTTGGCCAGGGCCTCACAGTCTGGGTCAAAACTCCAACTGCTATTTTTTCTCCCTCTGACACATACAGTGTAAAAGGCTTTGTCAGGTCAGGCAGCCCCAGGGCTGGGGCCAACATGAGTTTCTCTTTTAACTCATGAAAAGCTCGTTGCTGTTGGGACCCCCATTCAAAAGGTTCCTTATCTCCTGCTTTGTGACTCCATACAGGGGCTTAGCCAATACTGCAGAGTTTGGGATCCACAACCTCCAGAACCCCACAGCTCCTAAGAATTCTCTCACCTGCCTTCTGGTCTCAGGCACCAGTAGGTTGGAGATAACTTGCTGTCTTTCTGATCCCAGGCTGCGTTCTCCCTGTCGGATAGTAAATTCCAGGTAATGTACCTGCTGTTGGCAGATCTGAGCTCTTTTCTTGGACACCTTATACCCACAGTCCTTCAGGTGCCGGAGCAGGGTATCCGTTCCCTTGGTGCACCCGACTGCTGTGGGGTGTCCCAGCAGGAGGTTGTCGACACACTGGAGCAACACACAGCCTAGGTCTCTGGCAGGAAACTTCTAGAGGTCTCGAGCCAACGCCTCCCCAAAGATGGTGGGGGAGTTCTTGAACCCTTGGGGAAGCTGGGTCCAAGTGTACTGAGTGGTGACACCTGGCCCGAGATCCTCCCACAGAAAGGCAAACAGTTTTTGGCTCTCAGGGGCTAGCCTGATGCTAAAGAAAGGGTCTTTTAGGGCCAAGCGGGTGAACCAGCTGTCCTCAGCTGGCAGCAACCCAAACAATGTGTACGGGTTAGGTACTGTTGGGTAAAAAGTCACTGTAGCTTGGTTGATCAAGGCAAGTCCTGTACCGGCCTGTAGTCCTTGGTCCCTAGCATGGGAATAGGCAGGAGGGGAGTGTTCCATGGAGACAAGGGACTATTAATTTTAAGAAGAGTCTATTCCTCTTCCCGAGGAACTGTAAGGGCCATGATGACTCTCCGTGCTTTGTGAAAGAGATAGTGGCTCTCAACTTGCTAAGTACATCCCTTCCTAGTAAAGGCAAGGGTCAGTCAGGCATATACAGGAACATGGTGAATACCTCCCACTGTGCAGGTCCAGGGCAAATGGAAAGCTTGCTTTGCTGAAACCCCTGTGGCTCCAATTATATCAATAGTCATTTTGGATAAGGGGGAGACCCGGATGGTTACTGCTGAATGTTCAGCATCAGTGAAGATAAGAAAATCAATGTCCTTGCCCCCGACTGTCATCTTGACCATGGGCTCTTTGGGGGCACATGAGCCCAGTCCCCCTCAGTCCAGAAACCCTTCTGCCAGATTGAACAAGGCCCCTTCGTCCTTGTCTGATGCCTCCGGCTCACAGCCACCTTGTTTCCGGCCGAGACCAGCTGGGTCATAGACATGCTAACCCAGCGGAGTTATGTGTCCCTTTTCTAACTGTTCATTAATGAAGTCCTCTAAAGCCTCCAGTTTTCTTTACTTAGCTCATCGTTCTATCCAAATTGGCTTATCTGTTAACCATTCTTAAGATACAGCTTCTGGAGGCTTAACACTGGGCGCCATTAAAAATGATATCCTAAGCCTTGGGGGGAACTTTGTCTTTCCGCTTGAAGAGGTTCCTTCAAACTTTGCAAATTTTTTCCTAGTCCGATACCAGGGACATACCCATTTCATGCATCATATGTTGACTTTGAGGGCTATATAATTGTTCTGGAATTAGAACTTGTGTTCCCCATTGTTGTAATAAATCTCTTTCCCATAAATTTATACGTACAGAAGTTATAATTGGTTGAATAGTCCCAGGTTGTCCATCGGACCCTTCACAATGCAAAATACTACTTTGTTATACTTCAGGGACTTTACCAACTCCAACTATGTTAAATTGAGCGGGTTGAATTGGCCACGCAGACGGCCAGTGCTGTACAGAAATGATTGAAGTGTCCGCTCCTGCATCTACCAAACCTTTAAATTTCTTTCCCTGAATAGTTATTTCACAGGTAGGACGTTTATCAGTAATATGATTCACCCAATAAGCTGCTTTGCCTTGTTTATCCATGTACGGTTCTTTTGGTCCCTGCTTTACACACTAAAGGAAGGGTATTGCTCTCCTCTGAAGTGATGTTTTTCGCAAGCTCTAATGCACCCTCCTCTAAGCTGCTCTATGGCGTCACCCTGCAAAACCACTTGTGCATCTAAACCAGCCCAGCCGCCAACCCCCAAAAGTTGGTCTGCAGTTATAACAAATCCTCCTGTTTAATTTCACTTTTCCCCATTTCCACATACGGCACAATCAGGAGCTGTGCTATACACTCTCCTGGCTCTGCTTTCCAGGGAACAGAAGTAGATATAACAATTTGAATTTCCTCATTGTAATCTGAATCAATGACTCCTGTATGTTATTTGTACTCCTTTTAAACTTAAACTAGACCTTCCTAGAAGAAATCCTGTCCTCCCTGCTGGCAAGGGTCCACAGACTTCTGTTGGGACCTTTTGCGTGGGTTCCCCAGGCAGAAGGCTCACAGCTTTTGTGCAGCATAAACCTACTGTGGCACTACTGGCTGTGGCAGCGGACACATATTGTACAGGGGTGAGGGAATGGCCTGAGCTGGAAATGCCCCAGTTTGGAATGGGGCCCAGGGTGGGCCCCTCATTCCATTTCCCAAAATAGAGTTCCCGTCTTTATCAAACTTAGAGTGACACTGATTGGCCCAATGTTTTCCTTTTTTACATTTTGGACATATTTCAGGCTCAGCAGTTTTCTTTTTTCCACTATCTGGTGGCCTGACTCGCTGATTTTTTCTACATTCTTTTTTAGTATGACCATGCTTCCCATAGTTAAATCAAGCTCCAGGAAATGGAGTTTCCTTTATCTGCTCTCAGTCCTGCCATTGCCTATGCCAACAAAGTAACTTTCTGCAGATTACCTCCGATACTGTCACAGGCCTTGATATTATCAACTAAATATGCTTTCCCTCTAATAGGTCGCAGAGCAGCCTGGCAATCAGGATTAGCATTGTCAAAAGCTAATAAATGCAACACTATATCCTGAGCAGCCAAATCTGCAATCACCTTTTTAAAAGACTCCTGTAACTGAGCTATAAAATCCATGTACAGTTCTTTTGGTCCCTGCTTTATAGCACTAAAGGAAGGGTATTGTTCTCTGCCTGAAGTGATTTTTTTCCCATGCTCTAATGCACATTCCTCTAAGCTGCTCTATGGCATCATCCTGCATAACCATTTGTGCATCTAAACCAGCCCAGCTGCCAACCCCCAAAAGTTGGTCTGCAGTTATATTAATTTGAGGTTGGGCCTGGGTGTAAGAGTACCCTGAATGGAAGCTTCATCTGCCCACTAAGTTTTAAATTATAAGAACTGAGCAGGAGTCAGACAAGCTCGAGTAAGAGCATCCCAGTCAGTAGGAATCATCCGACTGGAAACAGCAACATTCTTTAACAGTCCCATTACAAAAGGAGAAGCTGGTCCATACTGATTAATAGCTTATTTAAATTTTTTGAGTAATTTTAAAGGAAAAGGCTCAAATGTAGCTATGATATTTCCCTGTTGATCTGGGGGGGTGTATTCTAACAGGGAACTGCCAAGCCTCTAAATTACCCTCTCTTCTAGCTTGCTGGAATCCTGCCTGAATAGAACTGAGAGCAGTGCTGCTTGAACAGTCACTGGGGCGACTACTGTTCACCCCGTGTCCTCTGGAAAAGACAGATCTGGAGAGTCAGGCCATTCTTTTTCTTCAAAATAAAGGGGGTGCAGAAGGGTAGGGATGAACCTCTTCCTCTTTTGCTGCTTTAGCTTTAGCTGGCAAACAAACCTGCTCTGTTACTTCTTTTGTTACGTCGTTATACTCTCCTCCCTCCTCATCATTAGTGTGAAAACGTTCCAAGGTGGAACGAACCAGAGCCCACACTTGTCCCACTGTTACCCTGATGCTTCCAAGCTCCCTTCTTACTCACCACGTGGATTGCTTTAAGAGTACTTGGGTGTCCTCTGGCTTAGTTCCATGTTTTCCAACTGTCGCTCTGGCGACCCTTTGACCTGGGTTCGAGCCCCACATATGGGCACCACTTGCCGAGACCAGCTCAGTTGTGGAGACCCTAACCCAGCAGTGATAGAGGAATTAAAGACACACACACAGGAATATAGAGTGAGGAGCAGGAAATCAGGGGTCTCACAGCCTTCAGAGCTGAGAGCTTTGAGCAGAGATTTACCCACATACTTATTGACAGCAAGCCAGTGATAAGCATTATTTCTATAGATTATAGATTTACTAAAAGTATTCCTTACAGGAAACGAAGGGATGGGCCGAAATAAAGGGATGGGTTCTGACTAGTTATCTGCAGCATTAACATGTCCTTAAGGCACAGATTGCTCCTGCTATTGTTTGTGGTTTAAGAATGCCTTGAGTGGTTTTCCACCCTGGGTGGGCCAGGTGTTCCTTGCCCTCATTCTGGGAAACTGACGACCTTCCAGCATGGGCATCAAGGCCATCATGAGCATGTCACAGTGCTGCAGAAATTTTGTTCATGGCCATTTTTGGGGCCAGTTTATGGCCAGATTTGGGGGGCCTGTTCCCAACAGTTTCCCTTTCAACTGGGGGCACTTGTTCTTCCAATGTCCTGTTTCCTTACAGTAAGCACACTGGTTATGTTGCAGGCATGGATGGCCAGACGGGGTCTTTTTCTCGAGGCCCCCTCTCTCTGGCCCCTTTGGGGGGATCCCTCTAATAGCTGCAGCTAGCAGGGCAGCATTTCACTGGGTTTGGCGTTTGCTGTCTCTGCGATTCTCTGCAGTGTACCACATTTCTATTCACAAACACCTGGTTGGCTATCTCCAGTAACTGTGAAGTAGTCACACCTGCAAACCCAGCCTGTTTCTGTAGTTTTCTTCTAAAGTCTTCTGCACTTTGACTAACTAAAGCCATGTTAATCATGTGCTGATTTTCAGGGCTATCAGGATCAAAGGGAGTATACATATGATAGGCCTCACATAGTGTCTCATAGAATTGTGCCGGGCTCTCATCCTTTCCTTGAATGTTCTCAGAGACTTTGTTAACATTTGTGGCCTTCGAGCTCCCTTCTTTAACCCTTCCAGAAGGGCTTCCCTGTACCAGTTTAGCCTTTGCATACCCTGTCTTTCATTTGGGTCCCACTGGGGGTCTGTTCCTGCTAATTGGATCCTCACATATTCTCGGGGGTTTTGGTAATCAGCTGGAACATGTTCTTCCAGCCACTTAGTTGCTGCTTGGAGCACTCTCCTCCTTTCATCTGTGTTAAAGAGGAACATGAGCAACTGGTGGCAATCAGCCCAGGTGGGGTTGTGGGTCTGGATAATAGTTTGGAGCAAATCAATTACAGCTTGTGGCTTTTCGGTATAGGATGGGGTGTTGTTCTTCCAGTTGAGGAGATTGGCAGAGGTGAAGGGCTGGTACACAAAAACATGCCTCTCTACCATCTGCCCATTCTCATCTACCCCAGTATACACTGCTCTCTCAGGGGCATTTGTATCCCGGTTTTAGGTTGCAAATGAGCTGCCAAGGGAGGGGTCTTTCCCGAAACTTCACATCCTTTCTTTTTGCCTCTGGGTGGCCTAGGGGTACGTAGGCCTGTGGAAGCTTGGGCGCAGTGGACTCAGGAGTGGGAGGCCTTCCAGGGGGAGGGGCACTGGTGCCGTTTCTTGCCATGAATCCTCTGATGTTGGGTCGGACAGGGTTTTAGGAGCTGATTTCCCTCTGCAGGTTTAGCGGGATTCTTCTTTGATTGTCTGTCCCTTTGCCACTAGTATGGCCAATGCCTGTCCTAGCAGCACTAGGACTGCTGCTGCCTGTCCTCTTAACCACTGTGGGGGGTCTAAAATCAGCTGTAACCAAGTGTCTATGTAAGGAAACTGGTCTGGGTGTCCTGGCTTACCAGTTATCTTGTGCCATACCTTTGAAACAAGGGACCTGTCTAGGCTTCCTTCTGATGGCCAACCCACTTCTAATGCTGGCCAATCTATCTGGCACAAGGTTCTAAGTCTTCCTGGGGTCATAGTAACCCCATAATCTCCATTAAATCCTTTTTTGAAATTCTTTAACATAGTTCCTGATGGAGTGGGCTTACTTTATCTCTCACCCATCTCCCCACCCTCCCCCAGACAAAAACAATGCTCATGCCACAAGAAGGGAAAGGGTAAAGGGGTTACTCACTTGCCTTGCCTGTCACTGGCTGCTTCCCTTGCGGGAATCTTAGATCCTCTTAGCTTAGGCAGGCTGGTACCAGATGCCAGCGTGAACTGCCACTTAGCCATTTGAGGTATCCTACTGAACTGCAGCTTGGGGCTCAACACTCACTTTGGACGGTGACCGCTGTCCATCCGGTGCCTGTCTGAAACACAAGCATTCACTCATTGTCACCCCCTTTTTTTTTTTTTTCCAAACAAGCCAAGCCAAATCAAAATCAAAACTGAGACCAAAGTGCCGATAAGGGCACACTGTGGGTGATCAGGCCATTCTTCCACTCAAATGGAATGGGCAAGTTCCCAGGACCAGTCCTACTGTATTCCAGATGTCCAGACTCCAAGCGCCAGTTCCTTCCCGTTGTTCAGCCGCTGCATTGATCCTCCGCGGGGTCTTGCCATGCACCACTCTGACTGGGCGTTCCACCGGAGCAAATGCCTACCCGGGAGCGCTCTCAGGATTCGCGTCGCCTAAGCTAGCCAGAGTCCCCGCAGGGATGCTCTGCTGGGCAGGCCTAAGCCGCCTAAGGGGCTGCCTCGACCATCCGTTAATCACCTTGATTCCTGGTCAGGGAACCAAGAAATGTAGCAGGACTAGCTGCAGACAAAACACCTCAGACACCGGGTTATAGAAGGAAGAGACTTTATTTGGCCAGAAGCCTCAGCAGACTTGCGTCTCAAGAACCGAGCTCCCTGAAGAAAAAGTTCCTGGCCCTTTTAAGGGCTTACAACTCTAAGGGGGTCCACGTGGAAGGCTCGTGATAGATTGAGCAAGTGATCCATAGGTAACACATGTGGTTAGAGTGGGGGCATTAATCTTTAACCTCAGGCCTGGTCAGTGGCGTCCGTTGGTCTTGCCACTGACTTCATTCCTGTTGTTTTTCAGCTTTAATTCCTCCTTCTCTTCAGAGACAGGAGACTGTAAGAGAAATGGCTTCTTTCCTCATACTGATCCAAATTAACTAGGATGGCTCCAAGTGGTAGATGGTACTAACAACAAGCTGCAGATAAGGAGGGTAGGCCCTACTTCCATGTGAGGTAATTAGATAGTTTTTGCTGAAATCTCAGGTAAAGGACATATTAGAGACCTAATATGTCCACAGAATTGGAAGGAGCAAATTGCTGTCTGGTTCAGGCTTCTCAGACTATAAATAAGTTGCTAAGACCTCTACCTCAGGATCTTGTTAAAATGCAGATTCTGGTGATGGTGGCCCGGGGCTGTGGGGAGGGAAAATGAGGAGTGACTATTTAACGGGTACAGAATTTCAGTTTTGGAAGATGAAAGGAGTTCTAGAGATTTGTTGCATGACAAAAGTGACCTGACAGTTAAAGAGAGGAGCTGCTAAATGGGTCATCTGTTTCTGAATGGGTTCCTGATAGTCCTGTGACCATGTTAAAATGTGGGGTAAAGGGAATAAACTACAGGGGTCCAAATTAAAGAGATGAGTTGAGGTGGATAAGGATAGCTTAATAACATACAAGCTAATTTACAAAATTTCCATATAGATTATTATTTTGGGCACAGGGTCTCACGCCTGTAATCCCAACACTTTGGGAGGGCAAGGTGGGAGGTGAAGAGTTGGAGACCAGCCTGGCCAACATGACAAAACTCCATCTCTACAAAAAATACAAAAAGTAGCCAGGCGTGGTGGCAAATGCCTGTAATCCCAGCTACTTGGGAGGCTGAGGCATGAGAATTGCTTGAACCCGGGAGGCAGAGGTCGCAGTGAGTTGAGATCATGCCACTGCACTCCAGTCTGGGCAACAGAGGGAGACTTTGTCTCAAAAAAAAAAAAAAAAAAAAAAGTGTTTTTGTATACCGTGTTTGAAATGCATAGTTGATAAAGGAAGAATATGTAAGGCAATTTTATGAGCCAAATCAATTATTAGACAGATACTTCCAGCTCAGAAAACTTTTGTCAGATGCATACATGAAAAACCTTCATAAGCACAAAGTACTCTATGTCTCCAAAATTTTAAAAACATTGACAGCAATTGGGTTGAAAGAGATCAAGTGTTCTAGCGTTTGTGGTGTACTTGCTGAAACTCTATTCAGTGTTCAGTGTTCTATCCCCTAAGCAAGCCAATATACCCCAGATTTGGTTTGGGAAATACACCATACTTACAGGAAACAGGAATTGTGTATTGCTAACGGGGTTAAAAGCTCAATGAAAGTCTTGAATATAGTTACTGAAATAATCATGAATGTCTTCTTGGGGCCCAAATGCCAGGATGGAGCTGAACTCTCAACGATTGCCTTAACTTCAGCAGTGGGCTGCAGCCCAACAGAGCAGAGTGTCTAGCAAGTATTACTCTCTGACCCTTTTTTTTTTTTTTTTGAGACGGAGTCTCGCTCTGTCGCCCAGGCTGGAGTGCAGTGGCCGGATTTCAGCTCACTGCAAGCTCCGCCTCCCGGGTTCACGCCATTCTCCTGCCTCAGCCTCCCGAGTAGCTAGGACTACAGGCGCCCACCACCTCGCCCGGCTAGTTTTTTGTATTTTTAAGTAGAGACGGGGTTTCACCGTTTTAGCCAGGATGGTCTTGATCTCCTGACCTCGTGATCCGCCCATCTCGGCCTCCCAAAGTGCTGGGATTACAGGCTTGAGCCACCGCGCCCGGCCACTTTCTGACCCTTTAACATTTTTCCTGAATCTATTTGGGCTATTGGTATTAGTAAGTATACATTTACTTCTGGTAAACATGGTCCAAACACCTCCAACAGAAGTCTGTCTTCTCTTACTGCTTTTTCAAAGTCTGCAAGTGATATCTTGCCATCATTGTTATAACCTTAGAGATGAAGATGTTTCTTGATAAATACTAGTTTTCAATTTTGCATGGAAAATAGCTCTCTAGACTAAAAAAAATTTACCAAATAAAAGTTCACACTTCTGTAGACACCCTACATACCTCAAAAATTGTTTATTTACAGAGGCCACTTATTTTATTTGTATTATTCTAATAGGCATACCTGAGTTACCTTAGATATACAAAATATAGCCCTGCCCCTAAAACACTTATACTCTAATTGGAGAAATAAGATAAAAATAAGAGGAAGTCCATTATTATATGGCTACTTTCTGATAAAGTAAGTACAATAGGGCAATGATTTTCAAATTAATTTTTCTGTAGAATTTGTTCCACAAAGGATCTCTTACTTAGCAGCCCATCAGATAAAAAGGGTAACAGTGAAGTTGCTCTGCTAAGGAGCAAGACACTGGAAGTTATGGAAGCAACAATTCTGAAGAAGACTTGCAGACCACTGCTGAACCTTTAAGGATGGTTGGGATAGTAGAGAGGTGTGAGGAGGAAGTGCAGAAGAGTGGCCCACCCGAATTAAGACAGCAAATGGATATAAATTAAGAGAGACCTGCCTGGAGTGAAGCATTCATGACAGGGATTATGAGAGACTAAGTATGTTGCGCAGGAGTAGGGGGTGAGAGTAGCATGTGTAGAGATTATGAATGCCTTTAACTGCTTAATTGGATTGGTTTCAGCAGGTCCTTGTTTTTCACATCTGGGCCTAATTACATCAGGGTTCCTGAGAGTTTAATCTAGAGAAAACTTGAGTAATAGTCCGAACAAATTTACTCCGTAACATTTTATTTCAAAGGAGAGGTCCCAATTAGACAAGAGAGAAATAAAGGGGATCTAAATCGGAAAGGAAGAAATCAAATTATTCTTGTTTGTAAATGATATAATCTTACATTTGGAAGAACCTAAAGATTACCCCAAAAAAACTATTAGAACTGACAAATTCAGCAACATTGCAGGATGCAAAATCAACATACATTTCAACATAGCAAAAATCAGTAGCATTTCTATAAGCCAACAATCTGAAAAAGAAGAAACGTAATCCCATTTACAATAACCATACATAAAATTAAATACCTAGGAATTAACCTAAGAAATGAAAGGGCTCTACAATGAAAACTATAAGGTACTAATGAAAGAAATTGAAGAAGACACCCCCAAAATGGAAACAGATTCCATGTTCATGAATTGGAAGAATCAATATTGTTAAAATGTCCATACTACCCAAAGCAATCTACAGATTTAATGCAATCTCTATCAAAATACCAATGACATTCTTCACAGAAATAGAAAAAACAATCCTAAAATTTATATGGAATCACAAAAGACCCAGAATAACCAAAGCTATCCCGAGTAAAAAGAACAAAGCTGGTGGAATCACGTTACCTAACTTCAAATTACACTACAGTGCTATAGTAACCAAAACAGCATGGTACTGGCATAAAAACAGACACACAGAGCAATGGAACATAATAGAGAACTCAGAAACAAATCCATACATCTACAGTGAACTCATTTTTGGCAAAGGTGCCAAGAACATACGTTAGGGAAAAGTCAGTCTCTTCAGTAAAGGGTGATGGGAAAACTGGATATCCATATGCAGAAGAATGAAACTAGACCCCTACTTCTCACCATATACAAAAATCAAGTCAAAATGGATTAAAGACATAAATGTAAAACCTCAAACTATGAAACTACTACAAGATAACATCAGAGAAACTCTGCAGGACATTGGTCTGGGCAAAGATTTCTCACAAGCACAGGCAACCAAAGCAACAGTGAACAAATTGGATCATGAAAGTTTAAAAAATTCTGCACAGCAAAAGAAACAATCAAAGTGAAGAGAAAACCCGTAGAATGGGAGATAATATTAATATTTGCAGACTATCCATTGACAAGGAATTAATAACCAGAATATATAAGGAGTTCAAACAACTGTAAAGGAAAAAAATCTAACAATATGATTTAAAAATGGGCAGAAGTTCTGATATTTCTCAAAAGAAAATGTAGAAATGTCAAACAGGTATATGAAAAGGTACTCAACATCATTGATCATCAGAGAAATGGAAATCAAAACTACAATGAGATATCATCTCACCCCATTTAAAATGGCTTATGTCGGCCGGGTGTGGGGGCTCACACCTGCAATCCTAGCACTTTGGGAGGCCAAGCACCTTGGAACACCTGAGGTCAGGAGTTCAAGACCAGCCTGACCAACATGGAAAAAACCATCTCTACTAAAAATCCAAAATTAGCTGGGTGTGGTGGCAGGCACCTGTAATCTCAGCTACTTGTGAGGCTGAGGCAGCTACTTGAACCTGGGAGGCGGAGGTTGCGGTGAGCCAAGATAGCGCCATTGCATTCCAGTCTGGGCAACGAGAGTGAAATTCTGTCTCAAAAAAAAAGAAAAAGAAAAAAGGCTTATATCCCAAAGTCAGGCAATAACAAATGCTGCCAGGGATGTGACGAAAAGGGAACCCTCGTACACTGTAGGCAGGAATGTAAATTAGTACAACCACCATGGAGAACAGTTTGGAGGTTCCTCAAAACTGGACGTGGTGGCTCACATCTGTAGTTCCAGCAATTTAGGAGGCAGAGGCAGGAGGATTGCTTGAATCTAGGAGTTCAAGACCAGCCTGGACAACATAGTGAGACTCTGTCTCTAAAAAAATAAGTTAAAAAAAAGTAGCTGGTTATGGTGGCACACGCCTGTAGTCTCAGCTGCTCTTAAGTCTGGGGCAGGAGGATTGCTTGAGCACAGGAGGTCAAGACTGCAGTGAGCTGTGATCATGCCACTGCACTCCAACCTAGGTGACAGAGTGAGACCTTGTCTCAAAAAACTAAAAATAGAACTACCATATGATCCAGCAATCCCACTGCTTGGTATATATCTAAAAGAAAAGAAATCAGGATATTGAAGAGATAGCTGCACTCCCATGCTTATTGCAGCACCACCCATAATAGCCAAGCCACTTAGGAAGCAACCTAAGTGTCTATCAACAGGTGAATGGATAAAAAAAATGTGGCGGGGCGCAGTGGCTCACGCCTGTAATCCCAGCACTTTGGGAGGTCAAGGTCGGCAGATCACCTGAGGTCAGGAGTTTGAGACCAGTCTGGCTAACATGGCTAAACCCTGTCTCTACTAAAAATACAAAACTTAGCTGGGCATGGTGGCATGTACCTGTAATCCCAGCTACTCGCAAGGCTGAGGCAGGAGAATTGCTTGAACCCAGGAGGCGGAGGTTGCAGTGAGCCGAGATCATGCCATTGTACTCCAGCCTGGGCAACAAGAACGAAACTCCATCTCAGAAAAAAAAATGTGGTACATATACACAATGGAGTGCTATTCAGCCATAAAAAGGGATGAGATCCTGTCATTTGCAACAACATGGATGGAACTGTAGGTCATTTTGTTAAGTTAAATAAGCCAGACACAGAAAGACAAACTTCACATGTTCTCACTTATATGTGGGAGTTAAAATTAAAACAATTGAACTCATGGAAATAGAGAGTAGAATGGCTACCAGAGGCTGGAAAGGGTAATAGAGGGGTGGGGGTGAGGGGGGGATGGTTAATAGGTACAAAAATGGGAAGAACGAATAGGACTAGTATTTGATAGCACAACAGGGTGACTATAGTCAACAATTATTTCATTGTACATTTAAAAATAACTGAAAGAGACAGGTGCAGTGGTTCACGCCTGTAACCCCAACAGTTTGGGAGGCCGAGACGGGCGGATCACTTGAGGTCAGAAGTTCGAGACCAGCCTGGCCACAACGGTGAACGCCATCTCTACTAAAAATACAAAAATTAAGCTGGACACCAAATTTTTGGCACCTGTGATCCCAGCTACTAGGGAGGCTGAGGCAGGAGAATTGCTTGAACCCAGGAGGCAGAGGTTGCAGTGAGCTGAGATGGCGCCATTGCACTCCAGCCTGGGCAATGGAGTGAGACTCTTTCTCAAAAAAACCCCCCAAAAACCAAAATATTAATAATAACTAAAAGACTGTAATTGGATTATTTGTAACACAAAGGATAAATGCTTGAGGGAATGGATACCCCGTTTACCATGATGTGATTATTATGCATTACATGCCTATAATAAAGTATCTCATGCACCCCATAAATATATATATCTACTATGTACCCGCAAGAATTAAAAATTAAAAAAATATATTCATACAAAGAAAGAAGGGTATGTGTGGTACTGGGAAACATACTGTCTCTCAAGAAGAAATCTACCCTCAGCCCTAACAGGCCTAGTGAGTATATTTCCAAAAGAAGAGGATACTTTGGAGACTGCATTATCTGCATCTGAGACTCCAAAACCTCCCACCATCTGTTTCTTTCCTGAACTCCAAAGTAATACGGGTGAACCGGGCCTGGGCAGCCTTAGATTCACAAAACCTCACTGGTATCCAGCTTAGGATCAAAGAAAGAAAAGGTAGAAAACACCATGTTCACAGTAAAATCACTACCTTAGGCTTTTTTTTTTTTTTTTTTTTTTTTGAGACACAGTCTCGCTCTGTTGCCCAGGCTGGAGTGCAATGGCATGATCTCAGCTCACTGCAACCTCCGTTTCCTGAGTTCAAGTGATTCTCCTGTCTCAGCCTCCCGAGTAGCTGGGATGACAGGTGTGCACCACCACGCCTGGCTAATTTTTCTGTTTTGGATAGAGACGAGGTTTCACCATGTTGGTCAGGCTGGTCTTGAACTCCTGACCTCAAGAGATCTCCCCATCTCGGCCTCCCAAAGTGCTGGGGTGACAGGTGTGAGCCATTGCACTTGGCCAAGAATTACCTTAGGTTTTATTGAGAGATGAATTATGCGCCCCATTTTCTAGTGACCTTGGGTAAACCTTTCTGTATTTCAGTTTTCTCCTTTGCAAAATGGAGATAATAGTTTCTGCTTCATAGCGATGGCAACAGTGGCCCATCTGGAGCGGCCACTACAAAGGTGTCAGCTGCAGCAGGGAGGTGTGACTGGGGCTGTATGCTCTACGTAGCAGGCAGGATCCCCACCCTCCTGAGCACAGCTGCAGCTGCCCAAGCCACAGCTGCGGACCCAGGCATCTCTGCACTCTTGGGGGCCGGGAAGGCCCCCCTTCCCCCTCCAGGTTTGGAGGTGCCTGCTGCCACTCTCTGACCTCTCCCTTCTCCCAGCGCCTACTCCACAGGCTTGGAAGCACCTGCTGCCACTTCCCGGCCTCTCCCTGCTCCGGCACCCACTCCAATCTTAGAGCAAAGTTGAGGCTGAGCCAGGGCACTATTGTAACCTGGCCAGGTGTGCGCACACTCAGGGCAGTGCTGACACATCAGTCCCCTGCTGACTTAGCCCCCTCTGGACTTTGGGCACTGACTAGCATTGAAGGGAGGCCAAGGGAGTGCTGAAGGCAGCTCAGCGCTGGCCTGCAGGCACTCCTTGGCCCAAACAACCTGGGCACCATGAACAATGGCAGAAGGCAGACAGGCTCCGGGGTGGAAAGGGGTGGGTTCTCAGTTAAGAAGTGAGAAGGAGAGAAGAGCTGCGGCCCTTCAGAGAGCCCAGACCTAGGAGCTCCGCAAGCCAGGGATGTGACACCCTGCGTGGGAATCTGTAGTTCCTGGCTTCTCCAAGCTTCTGGGCACCACCACATTCGCTGGTGCCAGCCGTGGAAGCTGCTTGCGGTATACCTGGTCCAGCTGCAGCCTCACAGGGAGTTAGCACTTGTGCTGGCACCTGGAGCTGCCCACCCCACCGCAGCCAGTGTGCCTGTCTGTGCGCAGCGGCTGGACCCTGTGATCATTCACTCACACACCACACACCCTTTGCTGCTCTGTGCCTGACTCACCCTTGGCATGCATGGGATCCAGGGTCAGTAGCACAAGCCAAGTGCAACCCTGCCAGGCCGAGTGGATGGAACGAGTCTAGTGGGACTGAGCAAAATTTGGACAGAGGTGCCACTAGCCACAGAGGTTTCTGGCTGGCAAAGTGACACCCCAAGAATCCCACGACAATGAGGTTGTTTTGAGAATAAAATGAGTTCATGGCCAGGTGCGGTGGCTCGCACCTGTAATCCCAACACTTTGGGAGGCCGAGGTGGGAGGATCATGAGGCCAGGAGTTCGAGACCAGCCTGGACAACATGGTGAAACCTCCTCTCTACTAAAAATACAAAAATTAGCCGGGTGTGGTGGCGCATGTAATCCAAGCTACTCGGGAGACTGAATCGCTTGAACTCAGGAGGCGGAGGCTGCAGTGAGCTGAGATTTCACCATTGCACTCCAGCCTGGGTGACAGAGTGAGACTCTGTCTCAAAAAAAATAAAAAATAAAAATAAAATAAAATGAGTTCACACATTAAAGCTCCCTGAAGCGCCCTGCATTTAGAAAGCACTCTAGAGGGGTCAACTATTTTTATTATTATGTTATTGTATTATAATGAATATGTAGATGGATTGGAGGAGTTAGGTCATAAAGACAAAATAGAGTAGCATCCAGTTGTACACGCATTGCATCTGGTCTCCCCCTAAACTAATGAGGTTTTACTGAGTAAAATTTTTAAAAATAGTAAAATAAGCATTCATTTTGTATAGTGATTCATTTAGTTGCCCAGCTATTCTATAAATATTTGTTGAGCACCGCTATCAGTCAGGCATTGTTCTAGGCAATAGTTAGGTCAGAGAACAAACAAAAACCCCTGCACTCATAAAGGCTGCATTCATTATGGAAGAAAAGAAATCATTTCCTTAGCTCTATCTAACTATAATGAATTGCAGTTTTTCATTCTTACCATTTTCTTCCGTGTTATAGCTACCAATTCTTTAATTCCTTCATAGTCTCTTCTTCAGATGACTGTTGGTGTAGACTGTTCTTCAACATGTCAAGTATTTGCTTTCGAGAAATGTAACCATCTCCATTTAAATAATAAACTTACAGACTTTTTAAAGCATAAGAAGTTTAAAGATTTGAATAACAGCAGTTCAAGTGTCATTAGTCTTCTCTTTAGTTATTTCAATTTATGATACTAAAAGAAAAAACAATGGACATTCCACACAATGACGAGTTTAATCTATTATACGGTAGAGAGATTTTAGAATAAAGCACTCTTTATATTTTTTTCTATCAGATTAAATATTCCTTGGGATGTGAAAAGAAAAATGTAATTTCTGGATTTTTATATTGCAAGTTTAAAAATGATATGAAGCTGTAATCAAGGAGCTTTGAGATGAAGTTTTTAAACCTTTGATCATGCAATACATATATATACATACATGTATATGCATGTGTGTATCTATGTCAATATTATGATTCTCTTCTTACATAGAGTGCAAAAACGAAGTACACACTTCACTATATTGCTGACACAGAACGTTTTTGGATGTATTTGGATGGTGAATCAGTAATGTCCTTGGGGTCTGTTCATCTGCACTATCCAAAATTATCAAATAACCTCTCCCTGGAGAATGCTTTCCATGACTTATAATCATGGAACTTAAGGTCATGCTTTCCATGATCTTTATAAGCACAAAGTTCACTCACTTATCCCACAAATGATCTTACTCAGGTCATTTGTGAATAAGGGAGTCCCACAGTGAAGGAGCTTTTGTGGGGTTTATAATCTAATTAAATGTTTTAGTAAAAGTAAGAATAAAACTCCAGATTATCAGATTAGTTGGGTCTTTCTGTTGAATTTCTTCAATCTATAGCATACATATGAATTTGCAATACAACCTGACTAGAAAGTAGTATTTTCTCAAAATTAACATATCTTTAAGTGTATATGAAACAGTTTTAGGAAGTGAGATTAGAGACGGAAAATTTTTTTCATAATGGGAGGCTGTTCAACCGTGTACAGCTGCATTCAGTGTCAAGACCATTTTCACCAAATATTAGCATTACCACAAGAATTTACATTCTGAAAACAACTGTTCACTCCTCAGTGAGACTTTTGTATAAAACACTGCAGTGGAAACTATATTTATTTATTTATTTATTATTTTTTGAGACAGAGTCTCACTCTGTCGCCCAGGCTGGAGTGCAGTGAAGTGATCCCAGCTCACTCCAACCTCTGCCTCCTGGGTTCAAGCAATTCTGCTGCCTCAGCCTCCCCAGTAGCTGGGATTACAGGGAAGCTCAACCACGCCCAGCTACTTTTTGTATTTTCAGTAGAGAGGGGGTTTCACCATGGTGGCAGGCTGGTCTGGAATTGCTGACCTCAAGTAACCCACCCACCTTGGCCTCTCCCAAAGTGCTAGGATTACAGAAGTGAGCCACCACGACCAGCTGGAAACTATATTGAAAAGTTATCTCATCTCATGCAAAGTTAGAGTGGGAGAAAAAAAGTACAACACAGAGAAACTAAAAAATTCATAAATGTCAAAGAAAAGTCAAAGAATTTCCCCTCCATAACCCATGCACTGCCATGTGCAAGGCCTGTTTCCTGCCTCGGAGGCAGCCTCGGAAATGCAGTCTTGCCAGCTGATCAGAGTTGGCACAAGCCCTGACTCTTAGCTGTTGTTCTTAATGCGGGCCATAAGCCAAAGACCCATCCTGGTGGTGACATTTGGGCATTCCAGAACCAGTAAAGGAAATGTTTGGGGCTGGGGACTCTTCCATGACCTTACAGTTGTGCCACCCATTTCATTTGCTTTTTTTTTTAAGCTGTCATGAACTATTTTTGCAAGGTTGCTATAAAGAACACTGATTTTATATTTTTAAACATTTAAGCATTCACTAAGTACAAAATTGTCTATATATTACCAAGCCAGTAATTACATACAGAAATCTTACACTTCAGCTTTTCTTCAAAAGTTCCTTGAAGAAACACTGATAATCCTTTAACCTACTCTTTTACTTTTATGTAGTTATCATTGTCTTTGTCAAATGCAAAAAACACTGAAATAAAAAGAATGTGTAATTGTATTGTAATTTAGTGCTATTTTGTAATTCAACAGTATGTAAGTATGAATAGATAGAAAAATGTTTCTCCCAAATTGAGGGGGAAAATTTTTGGCACAGTCTCTTGAAATAATCAAAATTACAGGAAATGTGTTTTACGCTGTATTCTTGAAGAAAGAAAAGAGACATTCTCCTCCATGAGCAATGATGAGTTTCATTTGTGATGTTTTATACAGTTACTATGCCCCAAGAAGACACACAGCGGAGTTAATGGGATTATGTTTACTCTAAAAAAAAAAAAAAAGTGGCAAAAAATATGTTCTAAAGAGTTTGCACAATACCTAAAGGTAAATTACTAAAATAATACATTATTTTTAAAATTGGAAAATTTAGTATTATCCTATAAAAATAAGATGTTTACTCTTTTTGAGATGATGAATATGTTACTTATTTTGATTGTGGTGATGGTTTCATAGGTGTATACATGTGTTAAAACTTATCAAATTGTATATCTTAAAAATCTATTACTGGCTGGGTGCGGTGGTTCAGGCCTATAATCCCAGCACTTTGGGAGGCCGAGGAGGGCGGATCACCTGAGGTCAGGAGTTCAAGACAAGCCTGGCCAACATGGTGAAACCCTGTCTCTACTAAAAGTACAAAAAATTAGCTGGGAGTGGTGGCAGGCGCCTGTAATCCCAGCTACTCTGGAGGCTGAGGCAGGAGAATCACTTGAACCCGAGAGGCGGAGGTTGCGTGAGCTAAGATCGTGCCACTGCACTCCAGCCTGGTCAACAGAGACTCCATCTCAATTAAAAAAAAAAAAAAAAAAAAAAATCTGTTACTAAAACTAACTGGATCACATTAAGTAATTTTTTTATTTTAAAGATATGATCTTTGAGTTTTTCAATATGAGTCATTACCATTTTTTATACTAACTGATACATGTTCTTTATTTTTATGAGGAAAGTGAAGTCATTTAGTAATTTACATGTCTACAGCATGCGAATCTAAAGACATCATGATTAAAAGCCATAAACTGCGTATCTTTTAAAAAAATGTTACTGATCAGCCTGGATGGGGTGGCTCACACCTGTAATTCCAGCACTTTGGGAGGCCAAGGCAGGTGTATCACTTGAGGTCAGGAGTTCAAGACCAGCCTGACCAACATGGCAAAATCCCATCTCTATTAAAAACACAAAAATTAGCTGGACTTGGTGGCATGCCTGTAATATCAGATACTCTAGAGGTTGAGGCCTGAGAATCCCTTGAATCTAGGAGGTGGAGGTTACAGTAAGCTGAGATCGCACCACTGCACTCCAGCCTGGGCAACAGAGGGAGACTGTCTCAAATAAATAAATAAATAAATAAATAAATAAATAAATTAAAAAGATACTGCTAGCTTACTTAGCTCATTACTGGTTGTTTCTCTCTTTCTCTTTTTTTTTTTTTTTTGAGACAGAGTTTCGCTCATGTCACCCAGGCTTGAGTGCAATGGCACAATCTCGGCTCACTGAACCTCTGCCGCCCAGGTTCAAGGGATTCTCCTGCCTCAGCATGCACCACCACACCTTGCTAATTTTTTGTATTTTTAGTAGAGACAGGGTTTCACCATGTTGGCCAAGCTAGTCTTGAACTCCTGACGTCAGGTGATCCACCCGCCTCAGCCTCCCAAAGTTCTGGGATTTCAGGTGTGAACCACCGCGCCTGGACCTACTGGTTATTTCTCAAAGCTGTACACCTATGAAGTATGAAATTCTGAGTGAGTTTGTATTGGTTTGTCATGATCAAACCAATTATGTTTATAGCACCATGCCTCTGGAATTATGCCTTTCTAGTTTGGAGTTAAAAAAATTCAGCCTGGGCATGGTGGCTCACGCCTGTAATCCCAGCACTTTGGGAGGCAGAGGTGGGCAGATCACAAGGTCAGGAGTTTGAGACCAGCCTGGCCAACATAGTGAAACCCCGTCTCTACTAAAAATACAAAAGTTAGCTGGGCGTGGTGGTGCATGCCTGTAGTCCAGCTACTCGGGATCTGAGTAGTTTGCTATTTCAGATTGGCTCTTTTTAGTGTCTTATGACTTCTTACCCCTATTCATCAACATGTCATCAGTCATTCCTAATACGTTGTGCAGGACCCCTCGAAATGTGTTACGATCTAGCCCAGTGTTATTAAATCTTCCATCAGCTCTTCCCACTAAGCTATGGAAAAGTCTTATGAGACACTCTAGCTCACTTTTTTTGGCTGTAAAATGAAAAGGCAAATAAATACAACTTAGATTTAATCAATGAGTTATTCAGTCCAATTAAGTGTATCTTACTAAGCTGCTATTTTGTTCCTATGATGCTAGGTGTTCTGATAGAAAAAAATATATATGATATGGACTAGTTACTAAAGAGCTTACACAATTAATGTGGGCCTCACTTAGAAATTTCCTGAGACGGTATGCAGCTGCTAAATCATATAAGATAACATTCACCACTATAGGCATGTGAAGAAAGAAAAATCAGTATGGGAAAGGAGTTGGGCCATTTTCCTGGGAGAACTAGACTGTGAGCTGAGCCTTGAAGGATGCATAGTATCTATGTAGGAAGAAATGTGTTGAGGGTGTTAAAGAGGAGGAAAATTCTAGGAAAAGAGGACAACATGAGTAAAAGGAAAGAGGTAGAATTTTAGGATTGAAATAGAACATGCCTTACTGGGAGCATAACGAGCATAGCAAGGAGTTGGTAAGAAGAGAATGGTAAGGTTGAAGAGGATAGGCTGATGGTGGAGGGCCTTCAATGCCTGGTCAGAGGTGTCAGAATTGGTGTCATTTTGTACCATCTGTATGAGAATTAACCCCTTCTCCACTGCCCCATGCTTGCAGTTTCCCAGAACTTGCCCCAAATCTGCTAAACCAGAATTGTTAACAGCAGGCCCAGGAATTAGCTTTTGAACAAGAGCACAACTTCTATGCCCTAGGAGTTGAGAATCTTTGGGTTAAGCCACTGAACATTTTGGAACAGGAGAGGGGCATAACAGTAAAAGTGGTTTAGGAAAATCCATTGAAGTAGGAAAGCTAGAAGCATGGAAGCCAGGCTTGGAGGCATAGGGTTTGGGATAGAAAGGTGGAAATAAAGACAGAAAGCTGGGGAGGGAGCCTGAGATGCTGCAGAAACTCAGGCTTTGTGACTGATCAGATCTGCAGTGTTCAAATGGAAATTTTAAAATATGCACATACCTGGTTCTCACTCCAGACTTAGTAAAATCCTGTTTTGAACAAGTGCACAAGTGTCTGACACAGTATCAGGACTGAGAACCAACAGGTGAGACTTCGTGGGCTGGGGATGCAAGACTTAATAAGCCGTTGGGTTCCACTTCCATTTCTCATGCTAGATGCTGAGAGACTTACACAAGCCATACAGCTTCCTTACGCCTCTCTGCCTTCACCTATAGCACTTAGGTTTTGTCCTGGATGATCTCTGATACTCCTTCAGTCTCTAAAAGCATAAAGTGTCACCGGGCACGGTGGCTCATGCCTGTAATCCCAGCACTTTGGGAGACTGAGGTGGGCGGATCACCTGAGGTCAGGAGTTTGGGACCAGCCTGACCAACATGGAGAAGCCCCATCTCTACTAAAAATACAAAATTAGCCACGCGCGGTGGCGCATGCCTGTAATCTCAGCTACTCAGGAGGGTGAGGCAGGAGAATTGCTTCAACTGGGGAGGCAGAGGTTGTGGTGAGCCAAGATTGCATTATTGCACTCCAGCCTGGGCAATAAGAGTGAGAGTCTGTCTGAAAAAAAAAAAAAAAATTACACTTTATGCTTTTTTTTTTTTAGACACAGGATCTTTCTCTGTCACCCAGGCTGGAGTGCAGTGATGCGATAATCGTTCACTGCAGTCCTGAACTCCTGGGCTCAAGAGAGCCTCCTGCCTCAGCCTCTTGAGTAGCTGGGACTATAGGTACACACCACCATGTCTGGCTAATTTTAATTTTAAAAAGTTTATTTCGATAGTTTTTGGGGTACCTGTGGTTTTTGGCTACATGAATAAGTTCTTCAGTGGTGATTTCTGATATTTTGGTGCATTCATCACCTGAGCAGTGTCCATGGTACCCAGTATGTAGTCTTTTATCCCTCACCCACCTCCCACCCTTCCCACAGAGTCCCTAAAGTCCATCGTATCATTCTTATGCCTTTGCATCCTCATAGCTTAGCTCCCACTTACGAGAACATGCAATATTTGGTTTTCCATTCCTGAGTTACTTCATTTAGAAAAATGGCTTCCTGCTCCACCCAAGTTGCTCCATCTAAAGGCCATTAACTTTTAAATTTTTAGTAGAGATGAAGTCTCACTATTTTGGCCAGGCTGGTCTCCAACTCCTGGGCTCATGCAGTCCTCCTGCCTTGGCCTCCGAAAGTGCTGGGATTATAGGTATGAGCCACTGTGCCAGGCCTGGCAGTAGATTCTTTCTTTCTTTTTTTTCCCTTTGAGATGGAGTCTCGCTCTGTCACCCAGGTTGGAGGGCAGTGGCACGATCTCAGCTCACTGCAACCTCTGCCTCCTGGGTTCAAGCGATTCTACTACCTCAGCCTCCTGAGTAGCTGGGATTACAGGCGCCCACCACCATGCCTGGCTAATTTTTGTATTTTTAGTAGAGATAGAACTTCACCTGTTGTTCTATGTTTGGCCTGACTGGTCTCGAACTCCTGGCCTCATGTGATCCGCCTGCCTTAGCCTCCCAAAGGGCTAGGAGTACAGGCATGAGCTGCTGTGCCTCGCCACCTGGTAGTAGATTCTTGAAACTACCTTATTAATGGTGAATCCCGATGAGGCAGTTTGTATTTTCCTAAAGATGATTATATCAATGTATCCCATTGAATATGCTCTTCTTACAATTTGACTTTGATACTCCTCTCTTAGAGAAATGGTGTCTATGTCTTCTCCTCTTAAAACTAGGGGGCTTTTTGTGACTGTTATAACCAATAGAATATAGTGAAAATGAGGCTCTGTGATTTACAAGGCTAGGTCATAAAATGGATGCAGCTGCTTTGAGCATAAAAACTTGGAAAGTCTTTTCTTGTTTGGAATATGAAGACAAAGGAAGCTCAGGTGTAGATGTATTATGTAGAATATAGTGTATTAATGCTTGCCTGAAAGAGACCCTGCTCCACTCTGGTAGAAAGTTATTATCTGAGTGGAAATGTTAGCACCAACAGTGGTGTGGAAATATTAGCACCGATAGTGGTGTGTACATGGAAGCCCGAGAAAAGAGAGATTGGACGAATAAGAGTCAGGAGCTTCTCTGAGAGTCAAATGTTGACAAGTCATCCAACAAAGCAATCAAAGATTTTAGATACAATCTTCAGCAAGTAGTAAGCTAACTTTTCCTGAATTTTCCCAGTGTATCTCATGTTTCATTACATCTAAAGGCCTTTCACATGTGGCCAAGAAACCATTGTAAGGCCAGGCATGGTGGTTCACGCCTGTAATCCCAGCACTCCTAGAGGCAGAATTGCGCAGATTGCTTGAGCTAAGGAATTTGAGACCAGCCTGGGCAATATAATGAAACCCCATCTCTACAAAAAATACAAAAATTAGTTGAGTGTGGTGGCGCATACCTGTAGGCCCAAGCTACTTGGGAGGCTGAGGTGAAATGATGGCTTGAGTTAGGGAGGTTGAGGCTGCAGTGTGCTGTGTTTGTACTACTACTACAGTCCAGCCTGGGTGACAAAGTGAGACTCTGTCTCAAAAAGAAAAGGAGAAAAGAAACCATTGTAAATGATATTTGAGAAACCATGGGTCAGTAATGAGGATGGTGTTGAGATAATAGAAATTGACCCATTTTAGTTTGGAATAATTTTAGATTTACATAAGAGATGCAAAGGTATTACAAAGAGTTCCTATATACTCTTCATCCAGTTTCTCCCTAATGCTAATGTCTTACATAACCATGGTACATTTGTCAAAGCTAATGTATTAACATTGGTACATTACTATTAACTATAGACTTTAATTGGATTTCCACAGTTTTTACACTAACATTCTTTTTTTGATCTCAGAATTCAATCCAGGATACCATATTTGGTTGTCATGCCTTCTCCAACCTGTGATAGTTTTCAGTCTTTCCTTGCCTTTCATGAACCTGACAGTTTTGGATTTATTTTGTAGAATGGAATGGTCATCATTTTGTTTTTTTAAATATTTTTATATTTTTCTTTTTTATTTTAAAGAGATGGAGTCTTGCTGTGTGTCCCAGGCGGGAGAGCAGTGCCGTGAACTCATTGCAGCCTCAAACTCCTGGGCTCAAAATATGCTTCTGCCTCAAGGCCTCCCCAGTAGTTAGGACTACAGGTGCATGCCATCACATCTGGGTGTTTGCCTGTTTTTCTCAAGATTAGATTGTGATCATGTGTTTTGGGGAATAAAACCACAGATGTAAAGTGCTGCTCTAATCACATGTAAAGGGAACCATGATCTCAACATGACATATCACCATGGTTGTTAAACTTGATCATTTGGTTAAGCTAGAGTGTGCCAGCTCTCTCCATGGTAGTCACTATTTTTCTCTTTCCACGATCTATTCTTTTGAAGCCGGTCACCCAAGAAGGGAATTAAGCTCCACTCCCTGGGAAGTGTTATCTATACTATTATTTAGAAATCTTCCATAAGGAAGATTTTTCTTTTCCATTTATTATTATTAATTAGTATTGTCACATGTATTTATTTTATACCACTGGTTATACACTGCTATGGTCTGTTAAGGCCCCTCCCTGGCCTCCACCAAATTCAGGTTTAAATTTTAACCCCCAAGCTAATGGTATGAGGAGGTGTAGCCTTTGGGAGGTAGCGGCAGTTAGGTCTAGTGTTCTTATAAAGTAAGAGACCCCAGAGGGTTAGCTAGTCTCTTCCACTGCGGTGAGGACACAGCAAGGGAGTGCCATCCATGAGCCAGAAAGCAGGCCCTTCCTTACCAGACAGCGAATCGGCCTCGACCTTGGACTTCCCAGCCTCCAGAACTGTGAGAACTACACTTCTGTTGCTTATAAACAATCCAGTCTATGGTATTTTGTTACAGAAGCCCAAATAGACTAAGACGCCTATGAATACTATGTTACTTTGTTGCTCAAGTTGTTCCGGCCTTGGCCATTGGCAGTTTTCAGGTTGGCTCCTGTATATTTTTAAATATATCCTCATCTTTTTGCTTTTTAAACATTTCTGTGAATCAAGATGTTCAGGAAGCATTGGAAGTCTGGTCAGTACTTACAGCTCTTGACAGTTTCACTGATGGATTCTACCAGTTTCTTCGGAGCCGTCTGGTCCATGTCCAGTGTGGCTTTAGCACACTCCAGAATTTCCAGATAGCCTAGCTTCAAGCCTGGGCATCCTGAGCTATCACTGTTTCCACAGTTCACTACTCCAATCCCAACATGGAATGTGACCATGGCAACATCCCAGCAACCAAACACAGAAGGTTCTCAAGTAACTGGAAAAGTATGCGATAATGGTTGCTACCACTTCGAATATGGTAATTTCATTAAGGTTTCTGTGATCTAAAATTTTATTTTTTATTTTATTTTTTTTTGAGACGGAGTCTGGCTCTGTCACCCAGGCTGGAGTGCAGTGGCCGGATCTCAGCTCACTGCAAGCTCCAAGTAGCTGGGACTACAGGCGCCCACCACGTCGCCTGGCTAGTTTTTTGTACTTTTTTTAGTAGAGATGGGGTTTCACTGTGTTAGCCAGGATGGTCTCGATCTCCTGACCTCGTGATCCGCCCATCTCGGCCTCCCAAAGTGCTGGGATTACA
>NW_012106086.1:1221686-1259324 GCF_000951045.1 Mandrillus leucophaeus | reverse complement strand
CCAGGATGGTCTCGATCTCCTGACCTCGTGATCCGCCCATCTCGGCCTCCCAAAGTGCTGGGATTACAGGCTTGAGCCACCGCGCCCGGCCTGAAATTTTATTATTTTCTTTTTGAGACAGGGTCTTGCTCTGCCACGTTGCCTAGGATGCAGTGCAGTGGCGCCATCTCAGCTCAATGCAACTTCCACCTCCTGGGGCTCAAGCAATCCTCCCACCTCAGCCTCGTGAATATGTGGAAATTACAGGCATGCACCACCACACCTGGCTTATCTTTTGCATTTTTTGTAGAGATGGGGTTTTGCCATGTTGCCCAGGCTGGTCTTGAATTCCTGGGCTCAAGCGATCCACCCACCTCCACCTCCCTAATTACTGGGATTACAGGCCTGAGGCACCATGACTGGCCTATTTTTTTTAGACAGGGTCTTGCTGTGTCACATTGCCCAAGCTAAAGTGTAGTGGCACAATCATAGCTCACTGCAACTTCGGCTTCCCAGGCTCAATCCATCCTCCACTTCAGCCACCCAAGTATGGGCTGCGGGCACAAGTCACCACACCCAGCTAATGTGATTTAAAAATTTATAGCAATTCCAACATTTTTCTTCAGGGCTGAACACCACTTAAGTGGTATTTGGTATCATTTATACTCCTTCAGCAGCAACAGAACAGTTGAAAACATATTTGAACACGTAACAACTAAGTAAAATCACAAATACCTTATTCTTCAAGCTGAAGTAATTTCCCAGGCTATCAGCAGCTCCTTCAAAGGTTACAACCTTCTCCGAACTCTAACCAAGCACCCTTTTATGATATCCAAACAAATGCTTCTATCTGGGAGCTTCTAGAAAAATGTAAAAACTCACTTTTACCCCTTCAACTTTGATTGGGTTGACTGGTAGGATAACATGGTGTGATTATGCCAAAGTTGACTAAAATGTCAACTGTTCTAACTTGATTGTAAAATCCTGGTAGAGAGAACAAACACGTAATCTATGTCTGCTGGCCTTCACTGTGGTAAGGCGAGAAAATGTATTAAAGTGATTTTTACAATTTAGGGCACTAGATTCTTACTTTCAAATAAAATATAAAACCCAAATTTAAAATATGGCAAAGGCTGGGCGTGGTGGCCTATGCCTATAATCGCAGCACTTTGGGAAAACGAGGTGGGAGGACTGCTTGAGCCCAGGAGTTTGAGACCAGCCTGTGCAACACAGGGAGATCCTGTCTCTACAAAAAAAAAAAATTAGCTAGGTGTGGCGGGGCATGCCTGTCACAGACTCCAGTCACTGGGAAGGCTGAAGTGGGAGGCTGGCTTGAGCCTGGGAAGTCAAGGATGCAGTGACCTATGATTAAATACAGTTTTGGGGAAAAAAGTTTCTCAAAACTTTTCTTAAGCAAATAGATGAGTATTCATAGACTTTCAGTTAAAAAGTGGCAATTTTTAAAAAAGTATGAACCCTGTCACTTAAGTCTGAAGAATAGCTGTTCTCACTTGGTTTCCATGAGTCCTGTCTATGGGTCTCCAAGAAATGTCAGAAAATTAAGCAATAGGTTTTTAATACATCTTGATTGAAGGAATGTCAATCTGTATTCTAGTTAAAATAAATTCAGGACACTCTAATGGTATTTAAAACATCTAACTATACTAACGACAGCTAAAGGAATCCAAACAATTACAAAGAGGTAATACGAGTATAAAGCCAATTTTTCTATCTGGAACATCCACTGATTTACAGCAGCTATTCCAGTACCGTTATCCTAGTAACATGCCTTCTATTTGTAAAAAATTGGTGTAAAGTTTGTCAAGAAAAAGGGTAGTTTGGAAGGGAGGAAGAGATGTAATTTGCACAGGGGTAATAACTTTGGAATAAACCTAACTGATAATATTACTCTGTCAGCTAGGCGCAGTGGCTCATGCCTGTAATCCTAGTACTTTGGGAGGCGGAGGTGGGTGGGTCACTTGAGCTCAGGAGTTTGGGACCAGCCTGGGCAACATGGTGAAACCCCGTCTCTACAAAAAATAAAAAAAATTAGCCAGGCATGGTGGTGTGCGCCTGAAGTCCCAGCTACTCGGAGATTGAGGTGGGAGGATCACTTAAGCCTGGGAGTCAAGGCTACAGTGAGCTGAAATCACACCACTGCACTCCAGTCCAGGAAACAGAGACCCTGTCACACACACACACACACACACACACAAAATAAATAAATAAAAATAAAATTACTATGTCAAATTTTCTTTTCTTTCCATACTTTGTTAGGAGGCTGTTAAGGCTACCAACACAGGACTAGAAAAAAGTGTTGTCCAGACAGTTAACACATTCTGGAAAGAATACAGTTCTTCACCAAATCACCTTCTCCCCCAGTCTAATAAAATGAACAGTTGCTTCTAGCGGAATATAATCTTTATATAACGGACTAGTCTGTAAATCTGCAGTTCTGTGTCATAACAAAAGTGATGACCATGTGATTTGATCAACTTATCTTCTGGCATTTTCACGAACAACAATTCTAGGAAACTTTCTTTTGCATGCACAACGTCCCTTAAATTTTCTGTGTATTCAAAAGCATACAGATACCTTTTATTAGGAAATAGTATGCACCTTTGAGTATGAAATTTAAAGAAACCAAGATGTGTGTTTTTTTAATAGCTAAAAATTTAGGGATGTCTTATTTATTTCAGGCTTAACATCTAGGAGTGTTTCTTATCTGTGTAAGTTTACTTGCAGTCCAAAGGGAGCTGATAAGAACACAGCTATTTTTAAGTAAAATAGCTATTTATTCAGCCTGTTGTCATGCCAACATGTTCTGTGCATATACCACTATAATTAGCACATCCTTTGTAACAGGCAAAATTGTACATCAAGTTGTATTTCATGTTACCTGATTATATAAAAATGTAAAATGAAAATGAATTATCAGTTCCTTTTAACATTCCTAGTAAACAAGTCAGCAGTAGATATGAGGCACAAAATCTTAGTAAAATATGACACAGGGAGAGCAATAATGTAACTCTTATTTAAACTTAACTTGTCATAATTTGCTATTAATATACAAAGACAACAAACTTTTAAAACATTACATTTACTAAGATTCTGGCAATAAGACACAGCATACCAGGCTTGCCACTCAACTTGTTATTGTAAGTCTCAGCTTCAATATGAAGCCTTTTTTTTTTTTTTTTTTAAATCAAAATCCTGCTTTTTACATGCTAAATATCTTGGCAAGTAGGCCATTAAACATAGTAATGAACTTAAGACAGCAAGAGTGAGGAGTTAACAAAAGCTAAACATTGCAGCCTAAACAAAATTCATACAAAAAATAAACTATCACTGGTTACATAAAATTTTCCTGACTGGTTAAAACTTAGTATAAAACATGCATTTTAGAATCTTTAGCTATCAAGTTCAAAAAGTACCAGTGTCTATTTAAAATAATTCCTCTCCCAAGCCAAAGTGTAATCAAAATTAATTCAAATGACATAACACATTCTAATGCTAAAAAATTTTCATTATTACTGAAGTGGAGGTAAATCTCAGAGCTTTTGGGGCTTTCTCATGCTGCAAATGGCTGTTTCTCTGGTTCACTGAAAGCAGCATATGACAGCATCCAAGGATGACACTAAGCTCAGTAAAGGGCAAGACTGCTGGTAGCCAGCTCTGACCTCCCTGTGAAGCATGGCTACTGTGTCCAGAATATAGGATGTGTGAGGATCAAAGGCACACTATTCTGCTAGCTAAAGAGATAGCAAACCACCCCCCCAACCCTAAAAGCTCCTTCCCCAGGTAAATAAAAGTATACAAGGGGAAAAAATTAAAATACACTTATCTACAGAGTAAGGGTTTTAAAATATTAATGTAATCCCTCCTTCAAAAATTTTAACTAGAGTCATCTGGTCATTTCTGATTACATCTTAAAGATACATCCAGATTCAATTTCTGTTGGTTTATCCTTAGACACTTCTAGTCAAAAGTATTAATTTTATTCCCAAATATCTTAACCACTAGTATGACTGCAGTGTCTTATCTCCCAGAGTTATCAAGCACTGGAAGAAAAAAAAAAAAGATGTTCAAGCAGCAGGCAACATTTATGGCCCTTTCACACAGTGGCATCTGAGTGGCTACTGAATAGTCCAGGAATAATTCTAAAAACAAGAAAATTCATGCATTTTAGTAAATATGTTGTAGTTTTCACAGTTGAAATTTCCTCAGACATTGCACTTTCTTTAGAAGGGAATCCTGATTTTTCTTAATGTTATGGTGAGTCAGGACTTGAACTAGCAGCCTTCTTTTTCTTCTTCTTACTGTGTTTCTTATGCTTCTTTTTCTTTTTCGTTTTTTCCTGTAAAGATAATTCCATGTTATACATTACTATATAAAAATATGCAAATTAAAAGCATCTTTACCATGCTTCTCCTAAGCTACTACATAATTCCAAACAATCCACACAACCAAGTAAACTACTCAAAACATTTCTTGAAAAGTGTCAACAACCAGCATCATATGAGGACTAAAAGAGTTCTTGTTGATTTTCAAAAAGATAGGGAGAAAGTCTTAAGTCATTAGCACATTAACGTAACTTCTAACAAAATTTCCTATAGGAAATAAATTCAATTGAATCACGCTACCAATCATTATATTTCATGCTATATAACTTCTAAAGGTAAAGTAATTGCAGTTACTGAAAAGCAGTAACCACAGAAAAACATAATTGTTTTTGTAAGACAGTTTTCAGACAGAACAGAAATATTAAATTTGCTAGTTTTAAGTAAATAGGAACACAGGTATTGTGTACTGCTCAGACTGGCAGCACTAATTGAAGTTGTTGTAATTATTAAATTAAATTATTAAATTAAGATCAACTAATTAGTACAAAGCATCAATATATAGTTAAAAAGTTTATTTTGTTAAGCAAAACAGATGTCTGATTTTTAGAAGAAAATGCCACTAAAGCCTGGTAAAAGTAGTTTAACTGAGTGAACTGAAGGGAGCTGGAGTTTTGTTGAAGTCTGACTCTCCTATTTGTTACAGAAGGCAGAACTTTTAGAAACATAGATACTTTGGAAAGGTGGTACCAACTGCTGCTAGTGTATTGATATTCAAGAGAAGAAAATGAAAAGCAAGAAAGGAGAAGAGACCTATAAGGATGGTAACAGCAGAGCTTCCTATCCATTTCCTATCTATCAGCACTACCTACTCTCCCCTCTCTCAAAGGCCTCTACCACTCTGTGGCACTAAGCTAATTTTCATCATTCTTTTTTCACTACATGTTTGAAGTACATAGGGAACTTTCCAAAATCTTGTAATTTGGGCTTTTAAAACTAAGTTTTGGGTACAGATTGCTTTTTTTTTCCCCACAAAAGGACAGCTGAGCACTCTCTTCTAAAAATCATTTTCTTCTTAGCTTCCATGACACCTCTCTGCTGGTTTTCTTCTATCACTAAGACCTCTTCATTTCCTTTGCCTGCTCTTCTTCCTCTACTCGGCTTTTCTGGGGCTTCCTTCCGTTGTTTTCCACATACTCTTCCAGTCACATGCTTTACTTCCCACTTAAACACCAATGAAGCCCCAATCTTTATATGCAGTCCTACACTTTGACCTCAGGACTGTAAGTGCCTCATTAACAGCTCTACCTGGGATGTCTGGTAGGCATATCTGAAATTACCACAACAAAATGCTTCATTTTTCTCTCCAAATCCTCAGCCATCTTAGTAACTGGCACTACTTATCTGTCATTTTGCTTAAGTCAAAGAATCTAAGCTATCTTTGATTCTGCTCTTTGCTTTAACTCCAATGTCCACATTCAAAGCACCAAGGAAGTCTTACCATCTAAGTCCAAAATATATCTCAAATCCATCCTTGCCAGTCCAACTCCATTACTATCACTGCTGTACAAACGTCATTCCTCACTTGTGCCCACTTATCTCCTGTACCAAAGCATTTACAAAATGTAAAATATTTAAGTCACCTTTGTTTAAAATCCTCAGAACAGCTTCTTGTAACATTCTGATGAAAACACACTCTGCTGTGTAAAGTAAGTAAGCCTCTGCTTACTTGCTACCCTCACTGTATGGCATTGTATGGCATTAAGCCACTTACCTTCTCTTAGTCCCTCAAATATAACAAGCTTATTCTCACTATAGGTCCTTAAGAGCTCTTCCCTCTGCCTAGGATATTCTTTCCTTTGATCTTCATGTGGTTGGCTCTTTCTTATAAATCAGATTTCAGCTTAATTTCACTTCCTCAGCGAGGATTTCATGAGTCCCTCCCCACAGTATCTCTCTCACGTATCATACTCTTCTATCTTGAACTCCATTATACTCTTAAGACTAAGTGCCTGCATAGAAATGCTTCATACATACACAACTAGCTGAAAGCATAGAAACGTGAAAGTATGCAAATACTAATGTGGTTATGTCTTAATTAATCTGAACCACAGACCAAAGCTATCTTCACCCAAACTACTTTCACATTCAGAAAAAACAAACAAAGTAGGCTTGGAGCATATAAAATGTTATTTCTGAATCATTACTAGGTGAGCCTTCCTATCAGAGAAGGTACCTCATTTGAAGAGTCAGGGAAATTCTGGGAAGGGGTTACTCAAACCTACCAATGATGATGTTTTCGTTTTTCTTTCGCCTTTCCTTAAGAAAATGCCTTCAAAGGTCATCGCTCACATTTATACTGAGGCCCCCTAAATTACTTTGCTGATATTGTTTGCATTACTCTTTGAAAATAATCTGTTAACCATTTTCTCTTGGTTGATCTCCTTCTTATTTGGATACTACTTCTATTTTCCTTAATTTGCCTCTTCTTTCTCTTTTCTTCTCAATTTGCATTAATAGCAGAGTTTGGCTTTAAAAACTATCAAAATAATCTTTATTAATGAGTAATTTATGTTGTCATATTCTTATTTTTTCATTGCAGCTAGTGCTTGGAGAGGCTTTTTCTGTTATTACCAGATTTGGCTGATTTGAAAGTAACTATTATCAAAGATAATGGAAATCACCATACCTTTGGTCTCTCATATTTCATATTGTAGCTTAAGAAAGTCAAACAGAAATTTGAGCTTATATTTCTTCTTTTTTATTTTTTTTGAGACGGAATCTTGCTCTGTTGCCAAGGCTGGAGTGCAGTGGAGCGATCTCAGCTCACTGCAACCTCTGCCGCCCAGGTTCAAGCGATTCTCCTGCCTCAGCCTCCTGAGTAGCTGGATTACAGGTATCCACCACCACGCCCAGCGAATTTTTGTATTTTTTTTTTTTTTAAGTAGAGACGAGGTTTCACCATATTGGCCAGGCTGATTTTGAACTCCTGACCTCGTGATCCACCGGTCTCGGCCTCCCAAAGTGCTGGGATTACAGGTGTGAGCCACCGTGCCCCACTCTGTCGCCCAGGCTGGAGTGCAGTGGCGTGATCTAGGCTCACTGCAAGCTCCGCCTCCCGGGTTCATCCATTCTCCTGCCTCAGTCTCCCGAGTAGCTGGGACTACAGGCACCCGTGACCACGCCGGGCTAATTTTTTTGTGTTTTTAGTAGAGACAGGGTTTCACCGTGTTAGCCAGGATGGTCTCGATCTCCTGACCTCGTGACCCACTGCGCCCGGCCCTGAGTTTATATTTCTAACAGTAAAATACTGAAATGGAAACAGGACATGCTTGCTACCAGGGCATTTTTTATTTTTCATGAACCATTTTGACTTTCTCCTACCCATTAAGTGAAGCTGCTGAACACACCACACCTTTCCCAACAAATACTTATTTGGTCCCAGTAAATCCAATCAAGCTTTACCATGACTCATTTTATATTAAACCAAAACACCTATGCTATTGTCTGTAAAAATGTTAAGAGATACTTGCTGTTGCTTTTTCTCGTTCTTCACTGCTTTTCTTCTTTTTTGCTCGCACCTAGAAAGTTTTAATTTTTGTGGAGAACAGAAGACAAACATGTAATTTGCACTCAAAGCATTTTTCTTTCATTCTCTATCTTGCATCTTCAAAATTTAAATGTTTTGACAATCACAGGACATTTAAAATAACTCCTGTTACATCTCAACGAGGTTTCAATAAAAAACATATAATCTCAGCACTTTGGGAGGCCAAGGCAGGAGGCTTGCTTGAATCCAGGAGTTCAAGGCTAGCCTGAGCAACATAGTGAGAGTACCCCATCTCTACCAAGGGAAAAAAAAAAAAAATAGCTGGGCACAGTGGCATGTGCCTGTAGTCCCAGCTACTTGGAAGGGTGAGGTGGGAGGATCACTTGAGCCCAGGAGGTTGAGGCTGCAGTGAGCCCTGTTTGCGCCACTGCACTCCAGCCTGGGTGACAGAGTGAGACCTTGTCTCAAAACAGGCAAAAAAAAAATCAGCTCTGAAATGAGACAGATTAATGTCTGAATCCTATCTTACTCTCAACATCTGTAAAATGGAGATAATATCCACCCTCAAGGGGAAGTGCCTAAAATACAGCAGGTATATCTCTCACTCTATGGTGCTCAACAAATGGTAGCTCTATATTCAGTGTAGTTAGTATAAGCCAACAGCTTAAAATTCTAAGTAAGAATTATCATCCCATTTATATTTTATTTCAGTCTTTTTGAGTGTGGTACACTGGATTTAAACTAAACTGAGGCAGGGAGCAGTGGTTCGTGCCTGTGATCCCAGCGCTTTGATAGGCCAAGGTGGGAGAACTGCTTGAGGCCAGGAGTTCAAGACCAGCCTCGGTAACCGAGTTAAGACTCCACCTCTACAAAAAAATTTTTGCTAAAAATTAGTGGGGTATGGTGGCATGTGACTGTAGTCCTAGCTACTTGGGAGGGTGAGGTGGAAAAACACTTGAGCCCAGGAGTTCCAGGCTGCAGTGATCTATGACTATACTGTTGCACTCCAGCCTGGGCGACAGAGCAAGAAGCTACCTCTAAAAAAATAAAAATAAATAAACTGAAAGTTGTCAAAGCTTTCATAAGCTTTCATATTACATGTTAAGCCCAAATGTAAGATATTTCATATTAAACTTGCTACCATGTAGCAGACAAACATAATACAATACTAATACATTACATATAAAACAATATTTATAAATTTGCCTAATGTTGAATTGTATGGTTTCGCTGCTGAGTGACTACAATATTAAATACATCACAAATACATTAAAATGCAATCAACAATAAAAGAAAGCATAAGGACTAAAAAAAATACAACACATAAGCATTAGAGATCACAAGCTCACAACAGAGATCACTAACTCACTAGCTCTTTTTACCGAGCACCTAGGAAACAATATTTTTATTGTTATTCTTGTTATTACAATGACTAAGGGTGACAGATGTACTGCATCTATATTTAGCCAGGCAGAGATGAGGGATGCTGTCACGCCATGTCCTGAACAGCCCTGTACATCCTCCACAGCTTTTGAATAGCCTGCTAAACATTCACGTGATGAACCTGTTTACAACACAGAAACTAATTATTTTTTTTGGACAAAGTCTCGCTCTGTTGCCCAGGATGGAGTGCAGTGGTGCGATCTTGGCTCACTGCAGCCTCCGCCTTCCTGGTTCAAGCGATTCTCCTGCCTCAGTCTCCTGAGTAGCTGGGATTATGGGCCTGTGCCACCGTGTCTGGCTAATTTTTGTATTTTTAGTAGAGACAGGGTTTTGCCATGTTGGCCAGGCTGCTCTTTAACTGCTGACCTCAGGTGATCCAACTGCCTTTACCTTCCGAAGTGCTGGGATACAGGCGTGAGCCACCACACCCGGCCCAGAAACTAAATTAAAAAAAAAAAAATTTTTTTTAAAGAGACAGGGTCTTGTTATGTTGCCCAAGCTGGTCGTGAACTCCTGGTCTGAACTGATTCTCCTGCCACAGCCTCCCAAATTGCTGAGATTACAGGTGCCACAAGAGGCTGAGCCACTGCACCCAGCCTCTTGTGCAGGATTTTAAGATACATTTTAAGATAATGCCACCATATGGTTTTTGAAGGGCATATGTAATACACCTGCTAGAGCCTGCATTTTGTTTTTTTCTTAAGATTCTATGTCTTCTGGTGTTATTGCATTGATCGATTGATTAAGATGGAGTTTCACTCTGTTGCCCAGGCTGGAGTGTGATAGTGTGATCTTGGCTCACTGCAACCTCCGCCTCCCAGGTTCAAGTGATTCTCCCACCTCAGCCTCCCGAGTAGCTGGGATTACAGGCACCACGCCTGGTTAATTTTTTTTTTTTTTTTTTTTTTTTTTAGCAGAGATGGTGTTTCACCATGCTGGCCAAGCTGGTCTGGAACTCCTGATCTCAGGTGATCCACCCGCCTCAGCCTCCCAAAGTGCTGGGATTATAAGCACGAGCCACTGCGCCTGGCCTGGTGTTATGGCATTCTAGCATTTACACTGAAATACAATTTCATAAAATTACACATTATTATCATTATTATTTTTTTAGAGATGGGGTCTTGCTATGTCGCCTGGGCTAGAGTGCAGTGGCTATTCACAGGTGGGATCAGAGTGTACTGCAGCCTCAAACTCCAGGGCTCAAGCAACCTTCTTGCCTCAGCGTTAGCTTTCATTTCAGGAGCAATTACAAGACACTGCTATAAAATGGGGGCAACAGATCTTACAGGACCAAGTGCCACTGTTGCAGACCAAGAACAATGAAATCAGAAAGGAGAGAGGCACAAACAAACAAGAATGCAAGACTCAGGGAATGGGGAGATGAGGAATACAGTAGACAGACAGAGCTGGGCAGGACTGATACAGGGGGAGGCTAATACGGAAACAACTAAGGAATCACGAAAACCAGCTCTTGTTGCAATCTGCTACCACCCCTTGTAAGCAGGGGTAAGATCCTCAACTCTTTTAGATTATACCATTGGCGGATTAAACATGTTGATCGCCAAAGAAAGCTACAGTTTTAAAGATAAGTGATTCTAGGGCAAACTTGGCTTAGATTTTAGTGTAACACCAAGAATTATGCAACCTTTAGCCACCATTTACTCTGTCTCAGGTATGATGCAATGCCTTTCGTAATTTATCATCTCATTTAGTTCTCACAACTAAGTAATATGATATGTTTCCTGCCAACATTTCTTCTCCACTTAATCACCTTTCTATGCCCCGAAAAGTAGCTCAAAACACAACTAAATAGTATCAACTAAACTGAGATAGTATATGTAATATTCTATTTTAACAATGTAAGAGAGAATGTTGGGTTTCAACATGTTGTATATTACACAGTTTCTTTCATGTAATAAGAATGGTAGCACAATAAAAAGAAAATATTAGAAGACTAAAAATATCTAAGATCGGAAAGGTATGTGGAAATATGGTTAATTACAAAAAATAATAGATAATTATCTTCTGGAAAAAAGCAAAACTCATTCTGAAATGAAATAACTTTCTTTTTTTCATACTAGAAAGGTGAATAAATTAAATATGAAGTATTTCTTTTTACTAAGTCATATTAAATCAATTACTAAACATTTTGAAATAGAGAAAATGGATTTGATCATATACTTACCTCCTCAATATACTCTGATTCTGACAAGGACTCAGATGATAAAGGTTTATCTTCAGAATACATCTTTCTCTTTTTACTGAGTCCTTTAATATCCTATGAAAAATAAATACATTTATCTTGACTCAAAAAGATACACTTTGCCACATACATTTTATGTTTCTAAGTTCTATTTAATTCTTCTAATTATTACAATTACCCATTTTTATTTTAGAATGTCTAAAAATTGTAACATTTATGAGGATTTGTCTTTAATTCCACTAAAGCAATATTAAATAAATTGAAAAGAAGTAACTACATATCCATTTAGATGTAATATCCACCTTATTTTCTTAAATTATACAGAATAGACTTTTAAACAGTCATATGAAACCATGCAGATGATGTAAGATTTGGTTCCTTTGCATTTTAATTCTTTTGTTTCTATGCAGGATTGCATTAGATAGGCCTAGTACTGCAGAAAAGAAAATAAATGGGTAATTATTTGCAATGATCTAAAAGAATCTCTACATAGTAATTCCTTTAGTGCATTTAAAGTGTTAAATGTAAATAATGTGTTTAAAAAAATTTTTTTAATTTTTTTTTTGAGACAGAGTCCTGCTCTGTCACCCAGGCTGGAGTGCAGTGGTGTGATCTCGGCTCACTGCAAGCTCCGCCTCCCAGGTTCACGCCATTCTCCTGCCTCAGCCTCCCAAGTAGCTGGGACCACAGGGGCCTGCCACCACGCCCGGCTAATGTTTTTTGTATTTTTAGTAGAGACGGGGTTTCACCGTGTTAGCCAGGATGGTCTCGATCTCCTGATCTCGTGATCCACCTACCTTGGCCTCCCAAAGTGCTGGGATTACAGACATGAGCCACTGCACCCGGCCAAAAAAATCTTAAACTCTTAGTATTTTTAATGTTGAAAAAGTGAGTAACTCTGGAGAAGGAGAGGGCACTGAGATTGGGAGTAGTACTTAGGGGCTTAAATATATATTTGAAGAAATAAAAAATTATGACAACACCCAAAGCAAGTATAACAAAATGTTAAGATTTATTAGTTGCATAGTGGATATGCTGGTTATCATTTTATTATTTTTCATAGCACTGTTCTGTATATCTGAAGTAGTTCATAACAAAAACAAAACTACACAATGGAAAAAGTGTTCACCACCTAATCTTACATAAAAAAATTCAGGATATAAAACTTTTTATACAGCATGAGTCTAATTTTGAAGACAAAAATGCAGAAATAAACTAACAGTGATGATCTCTCTATGGCCTAGATTATAGGAGACTTCCTTTCGTTTCTGCAAACAGCATTGTTATTTTGGCTGAAATGTTAAATGTTAATTGTAAGAAAATGGACTCAAATCCCACTACCAGAGATTAAACACTATTAAGATTTTTGGAAACATCTTTCTACGTGTATGTTTACAATATTACATGAATACTTGCTGTTTGGAACATGCTCTTCTCACCCAATAATATCTTTCCATGCCAACTACAACATCATTTATGGCTGCATTTAACATTCACGAAAATGCCAAATTTACTTAACCCATCTCCTTCTGGAGGGCAGGAATATGGACTCTTTGCTATTAAAAACAAAGTTGAAATAGAATGAAGTGTACATGAGTACAAACTCTTTAATAATGACGACTAAATCAAAGACCAACATAGCCTTCACACAAACGATAATCTTTTTCTCCCACTGTGTCCAAAATTTGTCTGTCACCCATTTATGAATCACACTTTACCAAGAAGCCTCCCTCTCAGGCTCTTTATCAATCGTATCAGAGAATACAGTTTGTGTTTTCTTTGTCTGTGTATGTGTGGTATTCTTTTTTCCTTATTAAAGAGCATTAATTTTTTGTGTTATATATTCTTAGAAGTTTTTCTTAGTCTGTTCATGGTATTTAAACTTTGCTCACAGTTTAATTTTTGCAATCAGTTTTTGCCATTCAGAATTTGAAATATATGGTCAAAACCTTCTGAGTTTTGAGGCATAAGCCTTCCTCACTCCAGTATTGTAATATTCACCCTTTCTCTAGTTGCGTTTTCATACATTTAAATCTCTGGGCTGTCTGGGATTTGGCTTTATGTAGTAGCCAGCTTTGTATTTTCCAAATGATTAGTCATTTTGTTCCAAGAAATGCCATCTTTATCATATTACCACATTCCACAAATTCTCGAATTTTGACCTGGACTCTACACTGTCCCACTGTTTTGTCTATTCCTGTACTAGTACTGTAGTATGTTAATTAAAACATTCTTATAATGTGTTAATATCCAGTATGGCAAGTTATACCCAGGAACATGTTATGAGTCTCCATTTATTCAATCTTCATATATGTCTCTGAATAGACTTGTATAGTTTTCTTCAAATAAGTACTGCTTACTTCTTTAAAATTTTCCTATAGTTTTTTGGTTACTACTATAAATGGGATATTTTCTTCCACTGTATTTTCTAATTGAGTATTTTATTATCAGCACTTTCAGAACAATTTTAAATAATAAAGGGGCTAAAAACAATGATTATGTGACTTAAAATTAAAGACTTCATATGATTATAATAGACACAAAAACCACATAAAGAGATGCCATGAACCAGAAAATGTTGTTTCTTTCCAACAGAAAAATGGGCAAAGACTATGAAAAGCAATGCAAAGAAAATGAAATATGAATGGCTAATAAACAAGTTAAGAAGCTCCACCATTTGTATACATTAAATTTGCAATAATGACATCTCCCTGGGTTGACAAGTATGTGAAACAAGGGTATTTTTACACACTAGCAAGAATGCAAAGTAACAAACACTTGGGCAAGCAAAATGTTCACAAGTTAAATGTATATCCTAGAACTTAGAAATTACAGTCCAAAGTATCCTTTAGAAAATTAACAGTAACTGGCTGGGCGCAGTGGCTCACACCTGTAATCCCAGCACTTTGGGAGGCTGAGGTGGGCGGATCACAAGATCAAGAGTTCGAGATCAGCCTGACTAACATGGTAAAACCCCATCTCTACTGAAAATACAAAAAAGTAGCCGGGTGTGGTGGCACATGCCTGTAATCCCAGCTATTCAGGAGGCTGAGGCAGGAGAATCGCTTGAACCCGGGAAGCAGAGGTTGCAGTGAGCTGAGATTGCACCACTGTACTCCAGCCTGGGTGACAGAGCGAAACTCTGTCTCGGAAAAACAAAACAAAACAAAACAAAACAGTAAAAGAAGAAATGGGTAAGAAATATCCACAGCAGCAGTGTTTTCATTACTGAAAAATTAAAACAATCTAGATGTCCATAAAAAGGAGAATGACGAAATACTTTGTGGTGGATTAATCAGTAGAACACCATAAGCAAAAAAAAAAAAAAAAAAAAACAGAACTTGAAAGTATCAATAAGGATAGATGTCAACAGTAATGCTGAATGAAAAGAAACAAGTTTCAGAAGGAAACACAATGATACCATTTTGATAATACACAATATTCTTCCCATTCCGTAGGTATAACTAAAAAAACAAAAAAACAAAAACACACACACACACAATATTCTGTTATTTATGAACACATACTAATGTAATAAAAGTATATAAATGTGGATGGGAAAGACATGCACTAGTTTCAGGATCAGCTACCTCAAAGGAAGAAATGATAGTTTGGGGACTTTTTTTTTTTTTTAAAAAAAGAGATAGGAGTCTTACTCTGTCATCCAAGCAGGAGTGTAGTGGCATGATCACAACTTATTGTAACCTCCAATTTCTCAGCTTAAGTGATCCTCCCACTTCAGTCTCAGGAGAAACTAAGTGATCCTCCTGCCTCAGCCTCCCAAAGTGTTTGGATTACAAGCATGAGTCATTGTGCCCAGTCTTTTTTCTTCTTTTTTTACATAAAACAAGACCTGAAGCCAATATAAATCATTTACTAATTCCAGCTGGTAAACATATTAATATTTGTTGATTATATGTGTGTATATCACTCTGTATCTAATATTTTCAGTACTTAAAAATTGCAGTTCAGTTTTAATATTTCATGTTTCTACGTTACCAGATTTAATTTCACACACACTTTTTTGTTTTTTTTTTTTAAACAGGGTAACCACTTATTTTATAATTGTTCTGAAAATCAGGAATTAATGCTGAATTACATCACGTCCTTCTGGCAACTCCTGAAATAATCATATGGTTTCTTTCCTTGATCAGTTAATATGGCAAATCATATTAATAAATTATCCTTGAATTCTTGGAATTGGTCATTATAGTTTCTTTTCTAAGTGTGTTTTTAAATTAAATTTTATTTTTTTAAAATTTAGATGCAGGGTCTCACTCTCTCCCCCAGGATAAAGTGTAGTGGTATGACCTTGTGGGCTCAGTCTCCCAAGTAGCTAGGACTACATCACGCCTGGTTAATTTTTAAAATTAATTTAAAAACATTTAAAATTAATTTTTATTTGCAAATTGTTATGTAAACCACTCCTAGGCATATACCCAAGAGAAATGAAAACATGCATCCATACAAAAACTTGTGTTTATAAATGTCCATAGCATCATTATAATAGCCAAAAGGTAGAAACAAAACCAAATGTCCATCAACAAATGAATGGACAGAGAAATCAGCTCCCCCCGCGCCGCCACACACACACAAATGGAATATTATTTAGCCATACAAAAAACCAAAGTACTGATACATGATATAACTTGGATGAAATTTGAAAATACTATGCTAGCTGAAAGACACAAACAGTTGCATATTGTATGACTGCTTTTATATGATAAATCCAGAATAGGCAAATCCATAGTCAGAATGCCCATTAGAGGTTACCAGAGAATGAGGGAGTGGTGGTGATTATTTAATGGATATGGAGTGTTTTTATGGAGTGATGAAAGTTTTGAAATGTGAGATGGTGGTTGCACAACACTGTAAATACGTTAACTAATAATGAATTTTAGCTTTAAAATGTCAACGTTATATTATGTGAACTGCACATAATATACCATTGTATATGGTATATACCATTGTGTACCACGGTATATTAAATAAAACTGAAACTGAATTTCAGTTTCATTTTCTATCATTAAAAAAATATAAATTCTGAGTAAAAAAATAGTGACACTGGTCTATAGTTTTATTATTGCCCTCTTTAGGTTTTTCTTTATTTTTAATAACCAGAATAACAATTTAAAATGTAAACCAGAAATTAAGATGGGCATAAATTCTGCTTTAACTATACAGATAAGTTATAAATGAGGGTAAAACATCTATTTACAATAGTAAGAAGATTTTTCAATATTTATCTATAGTATATTCAATTTGAAAGAGAAATTAATGTTCTTTAATTGGAAGGGCCTTCTTCAAAATGATTTAAGAAATCAAAGGATATGGGCCGAGCGCGGAGACGCTGAGGCAGGCGCATCACCTGAGGTCAGGGTTTTGAGAGCAGCCTGGCCAACATGGCAAAACCGTCTCTACTAAAAATACAAAAATTAGCTGGGCGTGGTGACACACACCTGTAATCCCAACTACAGGGAGGCTGAGGCAGGGGAATCACTTGAACCCAGGAGGTAGAGGCTGCAGTGAGCTGAGATGGCACCACTGTACTCCAGCCTGGGTGACAAAGCAAGACTACATCTCAAAAGAAAAAGAAAAAAAGAAATCAAAAGAAATGTTTAATCTGCTCATCTGCATTATTTTGTATTTTTAATCTGAGATAATCCATTAATCTATACAAATTCAAATTCTCGGCCTAGAATACTCTTTTGATCCTTTAGCTTCAATAATGAATCCAAATTAAAAATTGCTTTAAATTGAAATAAAATATTACAAAAATGAAATAAATACATCTCTTAAATTAAAAAGAGGTACACATTATTGTTATTTCTTTAAGTCAATTAAGTATTATATGACAGACTATCTTAAGGCAATGTAAGAGTATAGTTACCTTTTCTTTCTCAGTTCCATCTTTTGACTTCTTTTTCTTTTTTAAACTATCCTAAACAAAGAAATGTAGTTATCAATTTTAAATGCTAAGGACACAGCATTATAGAACAAGGACAAAAATACCCAAAAAGTGATTTGCTCTATGACTGAAAAAAGGCTACTCCAATCCCAGAATATTATTCTGAAAACTTAAGAGAAATGCATGTTATGTATGCATTTGCTTGTAAGCAAACAGGCTTCTTTATTTATCTGGCTGTATACCAAATTTACTCTTAAAGTATTGTCTGTAATACCCACACAGCTTACTTTAAAATAGGACTTCGTGCCATAGACTGTGTGCTTATGGTGGTCACATGCACTGGAGTTGTACTCTAACTTGAGAAGGCAACAATTTCTTCTTTTGAATCCTTTGAGTTCTAGCTATTAATCTTCCTGAGCCTGGTTTCCTTATCCACTTTGTCCATAGATTACCAAATTACTTTCTAAAGTTGTTGAGATTAAATGAGTTAATAAATTAAGTGCTTAGAATTGTGCCTAACACACAGTAGCCACTCAATAAATGTTAGCCATCATTATCATGAGACTGACTCTTCTGCTTTAAAAGACAAAGAGAAAACCAACATTTACTGAGTACTTTCTAGATGCCAGGTATTTTGCCAGAAGATCTCTCACAGGGGCAAGCAGCTTTCTGTTATAAATGCAGACAGCTGCTTTGGTTTCCTGAGACTCTAGTATAGTGTTTGTCAAACTGTGGTCCATACACACCCCGGTATCAGAATCACACAAGCCATCTGTTACAGATGTAGGTTTCCAACTGTAATCAGATACTGTATCAGACTCCGGAGACAGGGCTCAGGAATCAACACTTTTTTTTGAGAACTTTTTAACTTTTTTCTGACCCTTTATGTTTGAAAGCCAGCTGTGTGTCTGATAATTCTGGTTAGTACAGAATAAATTTAGGTATAGTACAGTAGAAAGGACACTGGACCAGATTTTAGAAGATAAAGATTCAACTTTTAATTCTAATTCAGCTGTATCATTTAAAGCCAATGCTTTTTATCTGAACTCTAACTTGGCTTTATGAAAACAAGGACAATAATGTCAGTGGCCACGGAAATGTGGAGACATGGAGATATATATATGAAAGCATTTGAAAAATTATTAAATGTCACATGCAAGATATTATCAAGTACATCAATTAAGCGGCATAGAACATCAAAGTACAAATATCAGACTATCTTATTTTTAAATTGAGAGCAACTTAAGGTAGGAAGAAAAAATTAAATGTCTTTGTATCCAATATATTAATACTTTGAATAATTTACCTTACTATCTGATTCAGTTTCTGACATGGAGCTTTCAGAAGATTTATGTGAACGGTTCTTCTTTTTCTTTCTCCGCTTTCCTTGTTTCTTATCCTACATGAAATATTTTTAGAAATATTTGCTTTCTGTCTCAAAAATCTAATTTACACATTTATTAATATAAAACTTTTATCAGTGAACAAAATTAATGAAAGGATCAGTTTCTATACTTTTTTCTTAATACATCACTTTCCTGTTATAAAGATCAAGTGATTTGAATCACATGTAATGCCTAGCATCCTGTCAAATAGCACTTGATTTTTTAAATTTTTTTCTACTGATAGTTTTAAGTCAACAAAACAAATTTTAAAATCTAAAAAATATATTATATACCAATAGTTAAGTTTCTAGTTACCGCTCATTCATGTTAGTCCTCTAAGTTATGGATAATTAAATCAAAACCTGGAAGTCAACATTTCTAACAGATATTTCACAATGGGTTTCCACTTGACATTAAAGAAATTAAGAGATATTATTTCATGAACCATTTATAAGCAAACCTTACCTCATCTTCGGAATCAGAAGAACTGCTGGAAGAATCAGAGCTTGATGAAGAAGAAGATGAATACTTGACCAAGCACAAAACAATTAAAGCTTGTGAGACGCGAGAATTTTTTTCTCTTACAAAGTCTCTCAAATACTTAGTGAAATCAATCTAGTGTCTGAGAAACAGATGCCATATTCATGTCATAAATATGAAAATATAAAATGTCACACTTGTGCCCCGTACAAAAGCTCAACAACTTAACATATGTGGCCATGGTCACCAATCTTTCTCTTTAAATAGCAACAGAAAATTTACTAGGTTATAAGGTGGTTGGCACCTTTTTTTGTATCAGTGACAGAACAAAACCACTCTTCACAATCAAAGAACCTCTAAGTTCCTTGACTCATCTAGAGTTTAAGTTACCTTTAGCATACAAGTTAAACAAATCATTCTTACTTGTTTTGTTGGCTCTTAATTGTAACATTTAGAAAAATGGAAAACTTTTGCTCACCCTACCAGATTTCTTCTTTTCTTTTTTCTTTCTCTAAATGGAAACAAAAGTACAAGTCTAAATAAGCTGATGTGAGTTTCCAAATGCATCTATTAACAGTAGTATACAGCATTATTATGAAAATCCAACTATGAGATTAAGAATAGCGATAAACTAAAAGTGGTGTTACCTGTCTTTTTTTGGATGAGCTCTCACTTCCACTTAATAATTTCTCCCTGTGTTTTTCCAGTTCTTTCTTCCAGTTCTGCAAAAAGGTTATAAACACGATCAGAGGCTATCTATCGTTTCTAATACACCTAATATACAGAGACAGCCACTGCTTCCTTCCCTCCATCCTCTAATACCTCTCACCCATCTCAGCTTCTAATTACAGTAAAAGAAACACAGGTGCCAATCCTTGACCCTATCACCAAAGGATCTTCTACCAGCTCTTTTCAAAGAGCATATTAAGGGATAGGGGTTCTGTATTATTGAGGAGCAGGTATTATTACTGAAGCTGAGGTCTCTTTTCAACAAAGATGGCTAGATTCTCCGTCTAGTCTGTAAAAGTTGAATTAATCACTACTGTGATTGATACGTTATATATACATGTTTGTAATCAAAACAAGCAAACAGACTGGGTATAATGGCTCACACCTGTAATCACAGTACTTTGGGAGGCTAAGGCGGGAAGATCACTTGAGCTCAGAAGTTGGAGACCAGCCTGGGCAACATAGTGAGACCTTGTCTCTATTAAAAATAAAAAAAATTAGCTGGGCATAGTGGCCTGCAACTGTGGTCCCGGCTACTCGGGAGGCTGAAGTGGGAGGACTGCTCAACCCTAACTTGGAATCCAAGTTATCCAAGTCTTAGATGACTTACATTACAAGATGATTATTCTCTATTTTTTAAAGCATCCACGTAAATATAAACTTGTATTCACTATAACAATAACACTTCTAAAATACAGAACCTCTTTAACTGAGAGAGCTACACCCAAATACTTAGGGTATTTTTTTTTTTTTTAATGGAGAAAAGGCGGTGAGGTGGGGGCGGTCTTACTTTGTTGCCCAGGTTCGTCTTGAACTCCTGGCCTCCCGTTTTGGCCTCCCAAAGTGCTGGAATTATAGGTGTGAGCCACCATAACTGGCCAAATTAGTCTTTTTTTTAACAGGTACTTTTTACAAACCTCATTCATTTTTTCTTCAAATTCAGCCAAAGCCTTGGAGCCTTTCTTTTTCTTTTCTAGTTGCTCTTTTACTTCTTCCCTTAAAAAACAGAACGAAAAAATAAAATTTCAAGCAATTCAAATTAGATAAATGCTTACAAATAAGACAAAAAAATTTCATAAACTCTTAAATATTCTAATAGACCGCTATTCAATGTTGGTATTTCTTTGTTCGCATCTATAAAAATAAGTTACCATAATAAAGCCTATCAGATAACACTAATCACTCCTTTTCTAAACATGGATTATAAGAGAGAATACACCAAACATCTAAGCATTTACAACAGGCACTATTTAAAATACATTTTCATTTAATCCTCACAACAACCCTGTGGGAAAAGGTATGGATCCTCATTTTACAGATAAAGAAACCGAAGCTTGGAGAAGGTAAGAAATCCACCTAAAGTCATAAACCTGGTAGTTTTCAGTGTTAGGATGCCCTAAAATCTATCTGACTGAACTACTGTATTCCATATATGACCCATTTAATAAGGTAGCTAACATGCTGTGCAGAGAAGAGTTAATACAGCTCGCCTGATTGCTTATTCTTGGAAAGATGTACTTAAAAGACTGGCCCTAGAGGCGCATCTGGGAACCTGAATTTGGAGGATTCTTGCTATTCTCTGGTAAGAGCAGATCATTGTGCCTAAACCGTTTGTACAAACAATGTAGTTCAAGCTAAATACCTGTTTTCCTTCCGGGAATCTGGACTTTTTTTTTTTTTTTTTTAAAAGAGACAAGGCCTTGCTCTGTCGCCCAGGCTAGAATGCAGTGGTGTGATCATAGTTCACTGTAATCTTCAACTCCTGGCCTCAAGCAATCCTTCTGCCTCAATATCCCAAGTAACTAAGACTACAGGCATGTACTACCACATCCAGCCAATTAAAAAAAAATATATATATATATATATAAATATATATATATATAGTATATATATATATATTTTGTACAGACAGCATCTTGCTATGTTGCCCAGGCTAATCTCAAACTCCTGGCCTCAAGCGATCCTCCTGCCTCGGCTTCCCAAAGTGCTGAAACTATAGGCATGAGCAACCATGCCCAGCCCTGGAATCTGGAATTTTGGTACATGACAGGCAGAGACCGATCAGCCTCAATAAAAACCCTGGGCACTGAGTCTCTAATAAGCTTCAATTGGTTGCCAGTATCTCATATGTATTATCACAACTCCTTACTAAGGGAATTAAGTGCCTCTCATGTGATCCCACTAGGAGAGGACCCTTCAAAGCCTGCTCCAGGACTTAGACAAACTTTGTTCCATGTGCCTTTTCCTTTTGCTGATTGTGCTTGGTAGCCTTTCACAGTAATACATGTTACCATGAGTACGACTATCTGCTGAAACTCCAGTGAGTCCCTATGAGTTACTCGACCTGAGGGCTGTCTTGATGATCTGTGATACACATGTAATATATTTACTTGGACATTTCCCCTTGAAAAATTCATTCCCTCTCCCCATTAAAACATACTTTGTTTTGGGATAATGCATTTTCTGGTATGCTGCAGTGGTTAACAATGGCACTCACACCCACTGGTAAACAATTCTTACTTTCTATTTAACTCAAAGGAAGGATTCCCTATTATACATAAGCATACTTTTCAACCAGTTGCCCAGTTTTTAGGCGCACTTGGGATTCTGAAGTTAACAGCTCTAAAGCCTGTATCACATGTTGTCTCAGGAGTATGGTATTAATAAGGGAGACATACTAAAGAATAACACGGCCCATACTCTGATGCTTTATTTAAAAAAATCAGTAAGTTTTTCTAATTCATTGAAAAGTTGGCAGATAAAACTAGAAACAAAGCTGAATATTATTCTTCCTGATATCTGGTTACACCTCAGTAAAGGACAAGACTACTTAAACTCACTAAATAGCTTTGACCACTGCAAGGTTAAGATCTTTTATGGGACAGTGAAGAGACTGGTATGAAAAAGCTACCTGGCAGTGCTTTGGCCATACTGGGTAGTAGGTTCTCAAATGTTTGCTTTATAATTGTACATGCATGTGTTTCACACATTCAAAAGAAAGCATATATCAAATGCTACTTAAAAAAAATTATTCATCTGGTAATTGCTTGGCAATCAATAAAATTAATTAAAGTCTTAAAAATAAACTTTAAAAAGTTGATAAAAAGCTTATAAATAGGTAAAGTGTTTCACAAATACCAGGTAGGCCTTGGTCGATTCAGATAATCTTGTATTGTTGGCCCTGAAGACTGGACTGGACCCCTTGATCTCGCCATTGCTATTGGGTTCATATAGGCCTTGGGGAAAGAACAACAATTAATTCCATTAAAGCAACCATTAAACATGCAAAAGCTCACTTACTCATCAAATAATCTTTACTATAAATACATACTATATCCAGCTAAGTATATGCAATCCGACTAACCAACTTTTCATTCTAAAGAAATTAATTTAACCCTCTTTTAAGCCTTAAAAGTTTGGGAGATAATATTAAAGTTTGGGAGAAAATGTGTGTGTGTGTGTTTTACAAGAGATTTGATTAAATAACAGATACCTCTGACCTACTGATGGCTTTACAGCTCTTTCTCCTAAAGCCCAGTAATCCTGTGAGGGTGATACCAATATGTTCACTAGAAAATTAAGAAACTCAATTCCAGACTGGGTGCAATGGCTCATGCCTGTAATCCCAGCACTTTGGGAGGCTGAGGCAGGTGGAACACCTGAGATCAGGAGTTCAAGACCAGCCTGGCCGACATGGTGACATCCTGTCTCTACTAAAAATACAAAAATTAGGCGTGGTGGCACATGCCTGTAATCCTAGCTACTCAGGAGGCTGAGACAGGAGAATCACTTGAACCCAGGAGGTGGAGGTTGCAGTGAGCTGAGATTGTGCCACTGCACTCCAGCCTGGGCGACACAGCGAGACTCCCTCTCAAAATAAAAAATCAAAATCAAAATCAAATCAAATCAAATCAAATCAATTCAATTCAATTCCAAAGAAGTTAAATAAGATCGAACTCTAAATTCATTGTTTATTCAACTACATTTTGTCTCCCAGGAAATACTACGTCATACTGATGACAATTTTATTCACAAATAGTTAACATAAAAAATTATACACAGGCAACAAAAAAACAAACAGAACATCAAAATGTAAAAGTTTGTGCATTAAAGGACACTGTTAAGAGTGAAGAGACAATTCACAGAATGAGAGAAAATATTTGTAAATCATAAATCTAGCAAGAGATTAATATCCAGAATGTAAAACAAGCTCCTACAACTTAACAACAACAAAAAAAACCCAGAGTAATTAAAAAATGGGCAGAAGACTTGAATAGGTATTTCTCTAAAGAAGGTATACAGTAAATGGCCAATAAACACATAAAAAATGTTCAGTATCACTAGTCATTAGGGAAATGTAAATTGAAACCACAAAGAGATGCCACCCATTAGGATGGCTACTATCAAACAGAAAATTGCAAGGGTTAGCAAGGATGCAGAGAAACTGGAACCCTTTCACATTGCTGGTGGGAATGTAAAACGGTGTGGCCACTGTGGAAGACAGTTTAGTGGTTCCTCAAAAAGTTAAACATAGAACTACCACATGATCCTATATAACACTTCTAGGTATACACCCAAAAGAATTCCAGGAAGGGACTAAATAGATACTTGTACACAAATGTTCACAACGGCAGGATTCACAAAAGCTGAAATGTGGAAATAATGCAAATGTCCATCCATGGACAAATGGATAAACAAAACTGTGGTATATACATACAATGGAATATTATTCAGCCTTAAAAAAGAATGCAATTCTGACACATACTATAAACAACCTGGATCAGCCTTGAAAATATGCTAAATGAAATAAAACAAGAAAAACACAAAGGAACAAATACATGATTCCATTTATATTTGATACCTAGAAAAGAAAGTAGAATGGAGGTTAACCAGGGTCTGAGGAGAAGAGGAATTTGGGAGTTTACTGTTTAATGGATACAGACATTCTTGTTTGGGATGATGAAAATGGATAGTGATGATGGTTGCACAACAGTATGAATGTACTGAATGTCACTAAACTATACACTTAGAAACAGTTAAAATGGTAAATTTTGTTATACATATTTTAGCTCAATTAAAACATCTGCAAAAATTTAAATCATGCTGTCTACTACACTTACTGGAGCAGAAAAATATTTTAGAGATTTTTTTCAAAAATATATTGAGGCAAAACAAAGCAAAAGATTTCTTTGTTATTGACAGTGTCTAGCAAAGCGATGTTGTTTTGTTAAAACTGCTGATATACAGTCTGGTCTTTAATTCATTCTCTACCTCTTATATTTAGTTTTTCCAAATTTAAGTCAATAAAAATTTTATTTATTACTATTATCATTTTTTTTAAAAGACAGGGTCGGCCAGGCACGGTGGCTCACACCTGTAATCCTAGCACTCTGGGAGGCCGGGGCGGGTGTATCACCTGAAGTCAGGAGTTTGAGACCAGCCTGGCCAACATGGCGAAACCCTGTCTCTACTAAAAACACAAAAATTAGCCAAGTGTGGTGGCAGGCGCCTATAATCTTGGCTACTCAGGAGGTTGAGGCAGGAAAATCACTTGAACCCAGGAGGCAGAGGTTGCACTGAGTTGAGACTGTGCCACTTCACTCTAGCCTGGACGAAAGAGCGAAACTCTGTCTCAAAAAAAAAAAAAAAAAAAAAAAGACAGGGTCTTGCTCTTTTGCCCAGGCTGGAGTACAGTGGTGAGTGGTGTGATCATAGCTCACTGCAGCTTCGAAAAATCCCCCTACCTCGGCCTCCTGAGTAGCTAGGACAACAGGTGTGAGCCACCATGCCCAGTCAACAGACACTTATGAAACTCTCCTACTTTTTAAATAAAAAGATTTTTGATTGAAAATGACTATCCTAAAGGTTGGTTGGAGGTGTTATACCTTGTAATAATCCAAAATAAGTGAAAGGAAACAATATATTTGTTGCATTTTATTTAACAAAATCTATGAAAATGACCATCATTTCTTTCCCATCTTTATAACAGATAAAAGTTATATACTTCCAGATTTCTCTGTCAGAGTAAACAATATAAAACCAGCATAAACAACACATACTGAGAACCCTTACCATTCAACTGACACAGCCTAATTACTTGGAATGAAAAAGACAAATCTTTGACATACTTTTCTACAAGCAGGAACAAATGCTAGAGCCCCTAATGTCATGAATGTTTACAGAATCAGGGCAAGATGTCGATATCAAATGCAATGTTAAAGACAGAGGCATATTGTTATTTTTTTTTTTGTATAAAACGTTATACCCTCAAAGATTTCATTCAACTGCTTTTGCTAAGCATTTCGATTAGTTGGTGTGGAAGTATGACAACCTATGAAGGCAGAAATGAAGACAATGAAGGCAAGTACCATGTGCAGCTTAGTTCACTGTTTGTAAAACAGGAGTATTATTTGTACTGTTCAACACAGTTAAGTTTGGCTCAAAGTGTCCTCCTACTTGGGTAATAAAATGTGGCCCAAAAGGCCAGGTGCACCGGCTCACACGGGTAATCTAGCACTTTGGGAGGGTGAGGTGGGAGGAGCTTGAGCTCAGGAGAGACCAACCTTGTCTCTACTGAAAACACAAAACAAAGCAAAAACCCTCTGTATATGGTGAAGTGCAACCTGGCGTGATGTGCAAATAAGTTCTAGCCTAATCTAAGAGTATGCCCTCTTAACCAATCAACTGAGTCTCAGCCAATCACAGGAGCCCAACCCTCAACCAATCCCAAAGAGAAGGTTGCCAAATTATGCCCAAATAAGGCAAACTCAGAACTGTACCAATCAGGGAATCTCTGTATGTCATTTCCTGTTGCAAATATAGGTCACCAGGATGTAGAACATCTTCCTCCAGTTCTAGAATCTTTTTCTTGCTCAAATGACCTTTGTTAAATTTAACTGGTTTCAGGTTTTTGTTTTTAACAATATTGATCACATTCTAATTTCCTTGGTATCATGTCATAATTTTGGCAGTACCTAATGGCAAAATATTTTAGGTTAGAATTGTAAAAAGTGTTCATTTCTAAAGAGTGCAAATATATACATATCAAGGATATTCAGGTCTAAATTACTAAAACAGCAAACACTGAAAACACCCAAATAGCTATCAAACTGGGATTTGCTAAATATATTAAAGTATACTCCCTATGAAATATTATGTAGCTACTAAAATGAATGAAGTAGATCCATAGTTCCTGATAAGATATTTAAGATTTCTCAAGTGAAAAGCAAAGGCAAGTTGCCAAAATAAAAGAATTATTTTAATAAATAACTAAAAATTTAAAAATTAGGCTGCATGTGCACCAAAATATAAAGGAAAACATCCATATTCATTCACACTGGAGAAAAAAATTTTAAATAATGATTACCTTTATAAAACAAAAAAGGTAACTACATAAACATTATTATGGTAATAATAAAGGTAAACAAAATGACAAAAATCCAACCACAATACTGCCATTCCAACTCAGAGAACTGAACTGTACTTATATAAAAATTCACAGAGAATGCAGTGGCAATTTTTCATTCTAATGAAAAAAAAAATCGTAACATTTACCATGTTTTACAGTCTTCAAGTTATCTAGCATGTATCTTTAAAGTACATTAATATTTTTACTGTCTTACTGTGTACTATCAAACTGCTTTTATAAAGTACATACCAACCTATTCCTACTTTTCAGAGGAAAATAATAGTAAAGTAATATATTCACATGCTAGGACTACGGGTACAATTACATGAACTACTGCTGAATAAGGCTTACTTTTAAGCTTTTGACCAAACACTATCTCAGTCTGCTTAAATACACTCCATATATCTCCATTATTTATTTCAATTATAATACCAATATTTTTAAAAGTGCATCTTATGTTCTAGGCTCCATGCAAAACACTTGATAGTCTGCTCTTATTCATTAAGCAACAATACTTTTCTTTAGAACTATGCACAACAGACAGCTTTTAAAACAAGAAAAGTAACTATTTTTACAAAGGCACAAGAGTTTTCATTTTTGTATCAGTGTGAAAAATAATGCTCCTAACATTAAGTGGGTGGCATGGTAAAGCATTCACTAAAATACAGAGATTGTGCAATTTCTTGAAACATTTCACTATCACTTAATCATAAATACTGTGACCTTGTAAATCAAACATTCACATCCATATGTAACTAGAATTGTCTGTGGCTTCAAACTGCTGCATGAGTTTAGGTAACAGAAAATGAATTGTTTCTGAAACTCAGGATGGCAAATTGGTCTCAAGGGGATATGTATGTGGGCAGGTACAAAAAGAGCAACGCAGCAAAACTGGCTAAAGACACAATGTGCAGAATTTCATTTGTCAATTTGATCACCTATTTTTATCTAGAGGATACATCTATTTTAGAGGGCTCAAAGTAGCAGAAAAGAACATGAAGAACACTTTGGAAAACAACAGGCACAAAAGGTGGCCATCAGGAACTTAAGAGCCCATTACAAGTTCTGAATTAAAACATTCAGTGATAAAAACTGTTCAAGAATGTACACCAAGAGTGAACCCTAATGTAAACTACTGACTCGGGGTGATGATGATGCGTCAATGTAGGTTCATCAAATGTAACAAATGTACCACCCTGCTGGTGCTGGGGAATGTTGATAATGGTGGAGCTGCACAAGTGTGGAGGTATATGGGAACCCTCTGTACTTTCTGTTCAATTTTGCTATGAACCTAAAACTGCTCTAAAAATAAAAATGTAAAAAACTGTTCAACCTGAAATTCACTGGGGTTTTTTTTTGGAAAGCAATCCTATCATCTTTAAAACTATGATTGTATCATCAATGCAAAAAAGAACAGGAACTGTTTTTGAGACAATCTCAAAAATGCCAGTATTTTCAGAGGCAAATATTCATTTTGTTGCTCCAAATCAAGTGTTATGGCAAAACTATGGAGTCAGTAAAAAGATCAGTGGTTGCCACATTTGGGGGCAGGGGTGATAGAGGAATGGCTAGGCAGAACAGAGGATTTTTACTCTTTATGATACTATATTGGCGAACGCATGTCATTATAAATTTGTTGGCCACGTGTGGTGGCACTCCTGTAATCCGAGCACTTTTGGAGGCCGAGACGGGAGGATTGCTTGAGGCCAGGAATTCGAGACCAGCCTGGGCAGCCTGGTGAAACCCCATCTCTACAAAAAAATGACAAAAAATTAGCCAGGTGTGGTGGCATGCACCTGTGGTCCTAGCTACTCGGGAGGCTGACGTAAGAGTATCTCTTGAGCCTGGGAAGTTGAAGCTGCAATGACCCATGATGGCGACACTGCACTCCAGCTTGGGCAACAGAGTGAGATCCTGTCTCAAAATAAATAAATAAATAAATAAATAAATAAATAAGTAAATAAATTCGTCCAAGCCCATAGAGAATGAATACTGAGTCAGCACTAATATAAACTACTGACTGGATGATAGTAACATGTCAACATAAGTTCATCAATTGTAACAAATGTACACTCCGGTGAAGGATGTTCATAATGGGGAGGCTATGCATGAGTGGGGCCCGGAGGTAAACGGGTTATCTTTGTACCTTCCTCTCAATTTTGCTGTAAAACTAAAACTGCTTAAAAAAACAAAACAAAACAAAAACAAAGTCTTAAAAAGAAAAGAGTTAAGACGTATAGAACTCAGTGACAGATGACTGAAGTTTTGGTCCCAGTTTAAACAGTCTTACCCCTCCTCTATGCAATGAGGAGACTGAATTAGACAATCTATGTCTTCTACCTCTTAATTTCTTGTTCTTAATCCCAATCTTTGAAGTGCATACAAAATGTTACCAGAGTACTCTGTGCCATGGCTGCATACCAACAGTAAGTAGAGCCCAGAGCTATCAAAATGTTCTAGTAAATGAAGCTAATTTGGTAAGTTTTTCAAATGCTTTAAAGGGATGTTTAAACCAAAACGTTTCTTCAGTAATATGAAACATTTTAGGTCTGTATATGAAACTGCATCCAAGGTCAGGTGATCTCTAAACATTCTAGGCCCAAGGGTATTAAAAGAGCCCAAATATTCAAACACCTAAGGATGCTCCTATGCTGAAATGGTGTTATGCTACATCACTTCAATGCCATAACAATCAAGATACCACAACCAAGTCTCACCTGCAGCCAGGAGAAAGAACACCCCGCTATCTTGTAATCAAGATTCACTACCACAGTGGTTCCTAGACGTTTTCCATTATAAAGACTATACAGAACTACAAAGCTTTTAAGATGGTGAAACGGTTTGGATCTGTGTCCCCGCCCAAATCTCATGTTGAATTGTCGAATCTCATGTCGAATTGTAATCCCCAGTGTTGGAGGTGGGGCCTAGTGGGAGGTGACTGGATCAGGGGGGCGGAGGTCTCATGAATGGTTTAGCATCCCCCTCTCCCCTGCACTGTATAGAGATAAGAGTTCTCAAGAGATGCGGTTGTTTAAAACCGTAGCATCTCTCCTCGTCCCTCTCTTGGTCCTGCTCCTGCCATGTAAGACGCCTGTCCCTGCTTTGCCTTCCACTATGAGTAACAGCTCCCTGAGGCCTCCCCAGAAGCAGATGCCGTTAAGCTTTCTGTACAGCCCAGAGAACTGTGTGAGCCAATTAAACCCCTTTCTTTATAAATTACCCAGTCTCAGGTTTTTCTTTATAAAAGCCATGCAAGAACTGGCAAATACTGATGGCAAGTGTCATCATTTCATAAATGTAATGATTTGGCGCGAGACACACACAGTTTGCAAATAATTGTTGAATAAAAAAGCGAGTTCAAGAAACGTAGCACATTCGTTTTACGTGCATTTTCCTCATTTTGCTACTCTGGCTAAAACTTTGTCACAGGCAAGCCCAGTAACTGTCAGGCTGCAACCTAAGCTTATTGCTATTTCATTATGTTTACCACCCATTCAATCTGATTCATAACCTGAGTTTTTCAGCTCCCCCACCCCAGCGATCTAGAATGCTTTCCTCCCATCTCCGCTTCTCAAAAGCACCTTTTCTTCTGAATGCCTTTAGAATTTCTAATATCTGTCAAGGACCACTTCCTACTCTTTCTGCTATAAGTTATTTATGTATCTCTTTTATCTCATTTACTAGAGTAATAATTTTCATGCTCAGTACTTGCTCACACATCTTGCCTTTTGTGGTTTCAATTATTCTGTAAGGTTGTAGATAATAATGATCCCCTTTAATAAACTAAGGCACAGAGAAGAAAAGTAACTTGTTCTAGGTCACCCAACTTCCGACGGAACAAAACTGACATTCCAGTTTTGTGTTGGATTCGAAAGCCAACTATTTTCACGCCATTCATTCCTTCACAGTGTCTATGGGTGCCAGGTCCTATAGGGCGCTGGAAACACGAAGGCCAATGCTGCCATCCCATTTTCAAACGGGAACCTGCTTGTCGCTAAAACCAGGCGCGCTGCTGGCCCTCTGGGACCAGTCGAGGCCTCTGTGCCTCCCTCCCACTTGGGTGCGCAGTTGGAGAGGGGTGCGCAGTTGCAGAGGGGTGCGCAGTTGCAGAGGAGTGCGGACCTGGGGTGGCCGATACCAAGGAGCGGGTGAGTCGGGCGCCTCCCAGGGCCTAAGACTTCGGAGTTACATGGCGGGGCGGGAGAGGGGGATTTCCCCGAGCCCTCGCGGTTCTAAGTGGGCACTGGGGGCCCGCGTACAGGAGGCAAGGGTGCAAAGGAGCAGCGCCAGAAAGAGAGGCGAGGTGAAGAAAAAGGGGCGGGCAAGAGAGAGCTGGGGACCCTAAAGCGCCAACTGCGTGCGCGGCGCACGCGCATCTGGGATCGGCGGAGGGTGCTGGGTCTCCGGGCCCCACATCCGAGGGCTGCCGCTTGCCCTCCGGCCCGGCCGGGAACAGCGAGGGGTCTCGCTGTCCTGCCGCCCGGCCCTGCATCGCCCTATTGTTTTCCCCGCTGAGTACTCACCACCCGATTGTCCCGCTTCCCCATGGTGCTGGATTGAGCGCACAGTCGCACGCCAAGGGAAACCGGGCCGGAGAGACGGCCGAAGCAGGACCGCCACAGGTCCTCCTACCGCCTCCCCACTCCGCCCAGAGAGCGGCACCACGCGGACTCGACAGCCGCACTTGACTACAGCGCCCCCTATCTCTGTGGAGGACAGCCGGCTCCAGCGATCGCTGCAGTTGGCTGAGCGCCTGCGGGAGTCAGGTTGTTTATTAGGCACCAAAGAGCGGGCGACCCTGCACTTATGCACCGGAGTCCCACCAAGGCAGCTCGCTTCAGTTTGGCCTTGGATTGTTTTGCTTTCTTCCATTCTTTTTTTATTTTTTTGAGACGGAGTCTCGCTCAGTCGACCAGGCTGGAGTGCAGTGGCACGATCTCGGCTCACTGCAGCCTCCACCTCCCGGGTTCAAGCGATTTTCCTGCCTCAGCATCCCGAGTAGCTGAGATTACAGGCGGTCGTCAACACGCTGGGCTAAATTTTTTGTGTTGTTAGTAGAGACAGGGTTTTACCATGTTGACCAGGCTGGTCTGTAACTCCTGACCTCAAGTGATCCGCCCTCCTTGACCCAAAGTGCTGGGATTACAAGCGTGAGCCCCTGTGCTTGGCCTTTCTTCCATTCTTGATGCGCTGAAATATGCGAGGGTACACAAAGATTCTCCCGATGCTTATTTTGTGCTTGACAGAGTGCAAGTGCTGGGGACAAAGTGAGGACCAAGGAGCCTTGGTCCCTCACGGAGCCCATCGGCTGGTAGGGGGAAAGGCAGTGCTGTCATAGACGCCGCTAACGAAATCACCCTCTAATTTCAATCCCATTCATTCATCACCTATGCATTCATTTCACACTAATTTTTGAACATGTCGTTTGTACAGTTTTCACTAACGGGGTGGCTGGAAGCTGGAGCTGGGTAGGGCACAAAGATGATTAAGAAAAATCCCTATTGTCAAGGGGCCTGTTTATAAACTCGTGAGGGCAATAAACACACACAGGGTCAAATTTACTGCATAGCGTATCATAACATTGGCACTTCCGTACCGCAACTTTAAGGAAGATGATCTGGGCTCCAGAGAAGATAATCACATTTAGTAAAGCGACCCCTCTGGGTTCATCTTAGCAAGTGTCATTACGAAGTAGTTGAAAATCACTTAGGATCTTCTCCGGACTCTTGGAAATGGCAAAATGGGAATTACACTCATTACATACAAGAACATGCTTTAAAGTCATCTTTCCCAATCTCTGCTTCCCTTCCTGCATTTTTCATGCTACACTATATGGCAGATGCTCCCGACTGCCATTTTCTGTCTCAAAACTTTTCCAAACTCTCACATGCAGTCTTTGGTGGTTCTGCTCCCTACTAAGTATTGATTATTTCTCAGTAACCCACTTTCCAAAATGAGGCCTCCAATCTCTCATTTTTCCTCCTCCTCCGTTACTCCTGACTTAAGCTGGGAACTCTGACTAAAGACAGGCTTCTTTTTATACACAAGACGAAGAGGAGAACCTGTTAATGTTAAGTTATTCTTTCTTTCCTGGCTTATTTTTCATGTGTTAAATATTCTAGGCATTTGACAGATATTATTTTTAATACTCCAACATGATAAGCATGAGAATACCTGTGAGACAATATAGTTTTTTTTTCTTCTTCAGCTCCTTGGTTGGCCGATTGTACAGAACACAGAAATTTTTTAAAATATGGTATAAGTCAACAGAAAGGTTGTATTTCCTTTAGAAGTCTCTCTCTCTCTCTCTGCCCGTGTACACAACCCCTCCTGGATGAAACATGAATCCCTGGGGGGAGAGAGAAACAAGAAAATGACCAGGGGCCTGTGGAGATAATGAAGATGGCAAGAGCTATCGGGAGCTCATCTGAGTGGACTCCATAAAGACCAAATCAGTCCAAGACTTCTCAGGATATAATTCAGTGACAGTAAAAATCTTTACACATTCTCTGCACATGTGTGATCTGCTAATAAATACACTTCCCTGATAACAATGGGCCTACATGCCCTTCCAAATGTTCTAGGCATAACCAAGAGATTACATTCCATTTTGTGGATGACAAAAACTGAGGCTAAGGGAAGCTGAGTAATTTGTGCCGGCTTCCACAGCAAGAAAGCAGAGAAGCTGGGGATTCAAACACAGGTGTGTGAAACATGAAAGCATTTACAAGATGCAGTCTCTATTAAATACACACGCAGAAACATAGACATGCATAGACACACACACACACCATGAAAGCATATGCTTTCCTTACAAAATCACACTGCCTTTGAGAGGGGAGAGAAGAGAAGGAGGTTTGAGAAGTGGCATTCCGGTGGATTGTGACCCTGGGCCAGCTTCCCTCAGAGGAACTGAGAGGGAAGGACATTACAGAGGGAATAGCCTGCATGAAAGAGTGGTGATGTGGTCAGGTTGGGCAGCATAGAACACATATGATAGAGGGGAACAAGGCTGGAAAGGTACACTGGGGCTGGAGGCAAAGGACCTTGAATGCCAAAGGAAGAAGTTATATTTTATTCTGCAGGCAGAGCCTTTTTTTTTTTTTTTTTTTTTTCTGAGACAGAGTTTTGCTCTGTTGCCCAGACTGGAGTACAGTGGTGAGATCTCAACTCACTGCAACCTCTGCCTCCTGGGTTCAGGCGATTCTCCCGCCTCAGCCTCCCGAATAGCTGGGATTACAGGAATGAGCCACCACACCCGGCTAATTTTTGTACTTTTAGTAGAGACGGGGTTTCACTGTGTTAGCCAGGCTGGTCTTGAACTCCTGACCTCAGATGATCCGCCCACCTCAGCCTCCCAAAGTGCTGGGATTACAGGCGTGAGCCACCACACCCAGCCATAGAGCCTTTTTAAAATTAATGTTATTTTAATTGACAAATCACTGTATACATTTATGGAGTACAATGTGACATTTTGTTATATGTATACAAAGTGGAGTGATTAAACAAATTAACATATCCATCACCTTGCTTACCAATCTTTTTTATTGTGAGATATTTGAAATTTGCTCTTGGTTATTTTGAAATATATGATACATTATTATTGACTGTAGTCACCCTGCTGTGCAGTAAACTCAAAACTTATTTTTCTTGTTTATTTAAATCTTTGTACTCTTTGATCCACAACTCCCACTTCCCTCCCTTCCCACTCCTCCAGCCCCTGATAACCAAATTTTGCTCTCTACTTCTATGAGTTCAACCTTTCCAGATTCCACATATGGTGAGATCATGCAATATTTGTCTTTCTGTGCCTGACTTATTTCACTTAGTATAATGTCCTCCAGATCTACCCATGTTCTTGCAAATGAGGTAAAGCTTTTTAAGCAGAGTAGTAACATAAGCATTGATAAAAGGCAATGCTGTAAATAGTAACAGTCTAATAATAATGATAATGATCTGAGGCAGGATTTTTCAGCTTGAATAACAAAGATTATAACTCAGATGGCATCTTTAGCGATGAACTTGGGTCTATATCCAAATTAAACAATATAGTTGATTTTCCTATGTATTTTTCTTTTTCTTCTTCTTCTTCTTCTTTTTTTTTTTTCTTGAGACAGAGTCTCTGTCACTCAGGCTGGAGTGCAGTGGTGAGATTTCAGCTCACTGCAACCTCCGCCTGCTGTGTTCAAGTGATTCTCCTGCTCCAGCCTCCCAAGTAGCTGGGATTACAGGCACACGTCACCACCATGCCTGGCTAATTTTTGTATTTTTAGTAGAGATGGGTTTTCACCATGTTGGCCAGGCTGGTCTTGAATTCCTGACCTCAAGTGATCCGCCCACCTCAGCCTCCCAAATTGCTGGGATTACAGGCGTGAGTCACCGCGCCCAACCTGATTTTCCTTAAATTGTTGTGTGGGTATTTGAGATTTTAAACAATGGTGAGAGATACAGAATCTCAACCCACAAACCCAAGTGTGTTGTTTTGGCACGCATGTCACTAGACTGGAAATGAAAGCATGGAGCTTTTATGTTTGAAGACAACAGCCATTGTGTTTATCCAACTATATTAAAGGACAGAGCAAAAGACAGGAAACAAGTTAAATATCCATCACAAGAGTTAAAGTATGGTATGTCCATGTAATGGCAAATTATGCAGTTATTTAGAAAGTGATGTAGAGTTGTGTTGATAGGGAAAAATGGCCACTATACATTATTATTAAGTGAAAAAGAGAATTATAAAGAGTATGAGTAGATTGGGCGTAGTAGCTCACACCTGCAATCTCAGCACTTTGGGAGGCCAAGGTGGGCAGATTGCTTGAGCTCAGGAGTTGAAGACCAGTCTGGGCAACAGGGCAAAACCTCATCTCTACAAAAAATTAGCTGGAGCTGGTGGTGCACAATAGACCCAGCTACTTGGGAGGCTGAGGCAGGAGGATCACCTGAGCCCAGGGAGGCTGAGGCCGCAGTGAGCTGTGTTCATGCTACTGCACTCCAGTCTGGGTGACAAAGTGAGACTCTGTCTCAAGAAAAAAAAAAAAAAAAAGAATGTGAATGTGAGTGTATAAAGTATGGCTGGCAGTACGTGCAGCAAGAGGATGTATTGGTTGAGCCTTATGAAATTGCCGATATGTGGTAATTTCTAACCTATAAGAATGGCAATTTCATATGGTTCAACTTTTTACATATGTATGCTTGAAATCTTCACTGCTGGCGACTTCATAATGCTATTAGTGAGTTTAGAGGGCGGGTATAGGAATTTTTATTTTCCACCATATTCCCTTCTTTCTGATTTATTTTATTTTATAGGACTGCTCAGCTAATCAACTGCCCTTACTCTGATTCCACACTCACCATTTAACTCTGGATGTAATTTTGTTACATGCAGAGAAAACGATCCCCAGCAAACGTGATCATCTTGTGCTCCTGACAACTATATTTCTCGCTGTAAAAAATACAAAAAAGGATGTTTTTAAAAAAGGATTTGGATCATGAAAACCAAATAGACATTCATTTTAATTAACTTTCTTCTTGTAAACCCCTTTATTGGATAAAGGCAGTGGAAGCTACCAAGTAAAGGGAGTCAGAAAGGAAAGTTTCTGGTGCTCATGAGAGCGCCACCTGAATCAATGGGTTATAATTTCACTGTAATTTTCCTCTTGTTCCACCCTTGTTGAGGTGACTCACAAGCTATAAACGTTCTTGGACAATTATTTCAGGATGGCTTTGTTAGCATTGAAAGAAAACATCTTTACTTTTTCTTTTAAAAACCAGCTTTATTGAGGTATATTCCACATCTAGTAAAATCCACCAGTTTACAATGTTCAGTTTGATGAGTTTTGACAAATGTATATGATCGTGTAACCGTGACTACCATCAGGATATCATTTTCCATCTCTCTAGAAAGTTTCCTTGTGCTCTTTTGCAGTTAAACCTATAACCTTGCTAAATTTACTCGTTCTAGTAGCTTTTTTTTTTTTTTTTCTTGGTAGAGCCTTTGGAGTTTCTACATAGACACTCATGCTGTCTTTGAATAAAGAGAGACTTGCCAGGTGTGGTGGCTCACGCCTGCAATCCCAGCACTTTGGGAGGCTGAGGTGGGCGGATCACTTGAGGTCAGGCGGATCACTTGGGCAGATCACTTTGAGACCAGCCTGGCCAACATGGTGAAACCTCGTCTCTACTAAAAATACAAAAATTAGCCGGGCATGGTGGC
>NW_012106086.1:1214005-1220676 GCF_000951045.1 Mandrillus leucophaeus | reverse complement strand
GTCAGGCTGGTCTTGAACTCCTGACCTCAGGTGATCCGCCTGCCTTGGCCTCCCAAAGTGCTGGGATTTCACGCGTGAGCCACCGTACCTGGCTGGGATCTCTTCTTTTTATAGACACTTTCTTTCTTGTTGATCTCATCCAATCTCTAGCTTTATGTACCATCCATACACTGACAACTTCAAAACTTTTATTGACAGTCTAGACCACTTCCTTGGAATCCAGACTCATGCCTCTAACTGCCTAGTCAACACCCCTACTTCAGTGTCTCATATGATCTCAAGCTTAGCATGTCCGATGTCCAACTCCCAATGTTCTCCCTAAAACCAGGTCCTCCTACATTCTTCCCATCTCAGTAAATGACAACTTGATCTTTCCACCTGCTCAAGCCAAAAACTTCAGAGACATCCTCCCTTTTTTTTTCATACAAAGTCTCACTCTGTCGTCGAGGCTGGAGTACAGGGCTGTAATCCTCACTCACTGCAACCTCTGCCTCCAGGGTTCAAGTGATTCTCATGTCTCAGCCTCCTGAGTAGCTAGAATTACAGGTGACTGCCACCACACCTGGCTAATTTTTGTATTTTTTTTATTAGTACAGACGGGCTTTCACATGTTGACCAGGCTGATTTCAAACTCCTGACCTCAGGTGATCCACTTGTCTCGGCCTCCCAAAGTGCTGGGATTATAGGCGTGAGCCACCACACCCAGCCCATCCTCACTTCTTCTCTTTCAATGCCATGTCTAATTTATAAGCACCTACTATAAGCTTTACCTTCAAAACATCTCACATCTCATTGTCTCCATTGTTTTCACTTTGATCAAAGCTACCATTATCTCTCATCTGGATTATTACAACAGCCTCCTAACCCAGGCTCCCCGCTTACATCTTTGCCACCCTAAAGTCTTTTCTCAATAGAGCAGCCACAGTGGTACTTTACAAATACAGTCAGATCATATGTCATGACTGTGCTTCTTACCTTCCAGCAGTTTCCCATCTTATTCAGAGTAAATACCAAAGTCTTTGCATTGGCCAACAAGCCCCTCCAAGATATGCCTCTCCTGCCACTAACTTCTCTGGAATATCCCCTTTCTTCCTGCTGCAGTGAATTGCTGCTACACTGGCCGCCTTGCTGTTCTTTGAACAAGGCAGTCATGCTTCTGCCTTAAGGCATTAGCACCTGTTGTTTTCTTCATCACTAATACACCTAGATCCCTGTTCTTTGTAAGGCCTTTGATCTAGTACCACCTTCTCTATGAGGCCTTCACTGACCTCCTCGTTTAAAATTGCGCCCCCACAACACTTTCTATTCCTTTCCTCATTTCTTCCCACACCATGTACCTAACATCCTAGTTTATTATAGTTATTTGTTTGTTGCCCCTCACTAGAAAATACGCTCCATTAAAAAAAAAAGGCCTTTTGTGTATTTTGTTTACTGCCACATCCCCAGTGCCTAGGGACAGTGCCTGGTACATCGTGGTGCTCAATAAATATTTACTAAATGAATCAATGACTAGTTTCACTGCCATATCGACTGGTCTGTTTGTACCTGTACCCACTGTCTTTGCCTGCCCTGCCATTAATCCTTTTCTCTCTCAAGTCCAGCTCTTCCTCTTATTCTCCTGGGCCCTTCCTCTCCCCCTTCTCATCACCTTTGCTTCTGCTGTTATTCCTTCTTTTTCACCCTCAATCTCTCTGTTTTCACAATGAACTGTCTTCCATCTCAGAAAACAAGAATTCTCCTTTGATACCACATCCTCCCTGAGCTCTACCTCCACTTCTCTGTTCTGCTTCATGATTCAGCTTCTCAAACAGGCTGTCTACATTCTCTACCGCTCTAACCTCATCTCTGACCACTCCCCCCCCCCGCCCCCGACTAACTCTGCTCTAGGTGCATTGATGTCCTTTCTACATACCAAGCCTTCCCACTTTGAGGTTTTCAGTTGCTTTCCCCTCAGCACCCCACCTAGCCGCCTTAGTCTCATTCTTTGTGCCTCAACTCAGAGCTTTTGACAGGGCCTTTTCTGACACCAGTTTTCCATCTTCCAGCAGTTTCCCATGTTATTCAGAGTAAATACCAAAGTCTTTGCATTGGCCAATGCAAGTACTTTCTACCTTACAGCATTTATAGCACTTATTGCAATGTAATTATCCTATGCAAATATTTATGTTAGCTCCATGAGAGCAAGCACCTTGTTTTGTTCACTAGTGTATTTCTAGGGTTTGCTGGTGCCTGGAACAGAAGTTCATTAAGTGTATGAATGAATGAATGAGTGTTTGAGTTTCCAGTGATGAGATGACTGAAAGCTAGCTGCTGACATATGCAAATAAATACATGCACAGTACTGCCTTTAGAAGCACTGTTTCTCTTTTCTTCTTCTTCTTTTTTTTTTTTTTTTTTTTTTGAGACTGGGTCTCACTCTGTCACCTAGGCTGAAGTGCAGTGGCACAATCATGGCTTACTACTTGGACCTTCCTGGCTCAAGCCATTCTCCCACCTCAGTCACAGGTCTATGTCACTGTGCCTGGCTCTTATTTTGTAGAGACAGGGTTTCACCTTGTTGCCCAGGTTGGTCTCAAACCCCTGGGCTTGGCCTCCCAAAGTGCTGGGATTATAGGCGTGGGCCACTGCACCCTCCTTAGAAGCACTGTTTCTAACAGTAAAAAATTGGAGATATGGTGGAGAGAAATACCTATCAATCGGGGATTGGGTAAGTAAATTATAGTACATTTACACGATGGCACACTATTCAGCTATAAGAGATGTTAATGTAGATTTATATGTATTGCAATGACGAATTGTCCAAGATCTTCTGTAAAGCAACATATAACACTCAAAACACAATTTATTGAATGGGGTGTACAGCCAGACCATCATGATAGTGTAAAATTTCATTCCTGTATGTTACATGTATCTGCATAAAGCTAGGTATCTAGAAATTATTTATCAAAATATCAGCAGTGATTTTCTCTAGGTTGTGGAGTTTCAGGTAATATTAATTTTTTTATTAGTAGTTTTTGTATTCTTTAAATATTTTATGGTAAGTATGTGATCATTTTATTTCAGCAGTTACATTTCAGTCACTTGGCCACTGGAAATTCATCACTAATTCATTGAAAACTATTGAACCTCTACTCTGTTTAGGCACCACTAGACCCTAGAGCATGCATTGGTATTTCTTTCCTATGTGTTTATATACAATTTTATTTCAGAACTTTTTGGGGCTAACCACACCATCTACTTATTCTCACTTTGGAGGTAAGAATGACTTGATGAAATAAGATAGTTTGTACGGCATGTACCAGAATTGGCACTTGGGGAGTTCACTGGATGTCAATTGCTTCCCTTCTCCTCCAGGGTGCTATTTTTGCTGCACCCACAGTTAAATAACACTGTATCACGATGCAATCCAAGGAGCAGGAGGGAGGGTCTATTATTACAAACCATCACTGTTGAACCAATGAACTACTGGGTGCCTCTTGATACTTCTGCCTCCTTGTATCGGATGCTCTTTGATAGCCGAGATCAGTTGTAGACATCCAGTGAATATGAGTAAACTTGACTTTCTTTGTTACAGAATAGATGTCATTTTCAAATGAAGAACCGTGGAGACCAGAGGAGGTACAACATTTAGAACAATAGGGCCCATTCCAAACAAGTGCTAATGTGTTCTCTTGGCTGCTGTGGTGCTTCTCAAAATTTTCCACAGGAGAGGGAATTGTATCAAGGGGCATCTAGTGGTATCCTTCAATGCAGTTATTAAAGTCAAATACTATCTTTGAAGTTATCTGTAGTTTTTCATTTTTATAAAAATGGGTTTATTTAAAAATAAATCTATAAAAGTAGAAATACATTGCCTTAAGAATCTGAATTTTGAATTGTATTCCACAGAGTCTTGCTCTGTCACCCAGGCTGGAGTACAGTGGTGTGATCTCAGCTCACTGCAGCCTCTGCCTCCCAGGTTGAAGTGATCCTCCTGCCTCAATCTCCCGAGCAGCTGAGATTACAAACATATGCTTCCATGCCTGGCTAATTTTTGTATTTTTAGTAGAGACTGGGTTTCGCCACATTGCAGAACAAACATGGCCTCCTGGGACCTGTCCCTACCATTAAGAGTGTTTCCTTAGAGAACAGGAGGTGCAAATTGGGCTGAAATTCCAAAGGGCAAAATCAGTGGCAAACAGCTACTAGGTTCTTGATGTAATGTATAGTAGATTCTGAGTGAGTAACACAGAGATAACTGAAGGAGCTGTTCATACACAGCTTCCAAAAAAAAAAAAAAAAAAAGGTCCATTATGCCGGGCGCGGTGGCGCACGCCTGTAATCCCAGCGCTTTGGGAGGCCGAGGCAGGTGGATGGGGTTAGGAGTTTGCAACCAGCCTGACTGACATGGTGAAACCCAGTCTCTACTAAATACACAAAAAATTAGCCGGGTGTGGTGGAGCATGCCTGTAATCTGAGCTACTTGGGAGGCTGAGACAGGAGAATTACTTGTACCTGGGAGGTGGAGGTTGCAGTGAGCCGAGATCATGCCACTGCACTCCAGCCTAAGCAACAAGAGCGAAATACTGTCTCATAAATAAATAAATAAGTAAATAAAATAAAAAATAAAGAAAATGGTCCGGTCAAACCTGGTCGTAGATGCCTATGGTTTGTGGAAACATGTATCATTATGACTGACCCCTTAATAAACCACAAGTTTTCAATATCTTAATAAAGATCAGATTCTTGACACTTTATATTCCCTCTCATGAATATTTTTTAAAGAGTTTTAAAATTTAAAATTTAAAGTTTAAAAGTTTAAATGGTTATGATCCAGATATTTGAGGGCCACTGTCCCAGTCACAGTCTCACCAGCCTCCTGGGCATGGTGGCTCATGCCAGCACTTTGGGAGACCAAGGCAGGAGGATCACTTGAGCCCAAGAGTTTGAGACCAGCCTAGGCAACATAGTGAGACCCTGTCTCTACAAATAATAATAATAATAATTAGCCAGGAGTGGTGGTGCCCGCCTGTAGTCGCAGATACTTGGGGGGCAAGATCGTGCCATTGCACTTTAGCCTACGCGACAGAGTAAGACCCTGTCTCAAAAATAAATAAATAAATAAAATTTAAATGCAATTTAGGACCTATAAAAAAATAAAGGCAAGTCCTAATGGGGGCTTCTAGGGAATTCTGGAAGTTCAATTTAAATACAGTATACTTGATATTATATACGAAGAGAGGAATATATGTATCAGTGATGATGATCCCCCTTTTGGTTTATTGTGTAGTATCTCAGGAGCGGCTTGATCTATTCCTCCCTCTGCCTCCAGTACATACATAGTTGAACAAAAGTTAACATAAATAATCTCCTTCTTTAAAGTTCGGTGGTTTCAAGCTCCTTTACATGGCATATATGACCTTACCTCCTGACTCTCCTTCACCTACCCGCCTCCTTTATCAATAATTTTCAAACTGTAAGTCATGGCCTATTTGTGCGATTGTGAAATCAGCTTTAGTCACCAGTTATTTTCAGAGCAGTAGATAATAAAATAGAAAAGAGAATGTGTGGACCACATAGCATCATTTTGTAAGATGTAAGTTTGAACAAATGTGGCCTTCTGGGAGCCATCCGCATAAGGAGTTCTTCCTTAGACAACAGCAAATGGAATTTGGGATGACACTCCAGAGGGTAAAATCAATGGCAAAAGGCTACTAGACTTTTTTAATGCAATGTGGTCCTAAGTGAGTACCAAATACCAGAGATAACCAAAGGAGCTGTTTGTACACAGCTTCAAAGAAAATGATCCAGCGTGTGTGCGTGTGTGTGTGTGTGTGTGTGTATTCATGTGTGTACCAGCTCATGCTGGCAGATTCTATTTCTTTCTCTAGGTTATGATCCAGATATTTGAAGGCCACTGTCCCAGGCACAGTCTCACCAGCCTCCTCACCTTCCCTGCCTGCTGTTTCATAAAACCACAGGCCTCTGCATTGGCAAAGTATTTCTCCTCATGAAACTGGAAATCATTGCTCTTTGTTTCTGAGTCCCCTCAAGCATGATTTCCAATGTGAAACCTTTGCTCATCTCCAGGTGATTAGCAATTAGTTACACAAACCTTTTTCACAGCCCCTTCTCTTTCCTGTAAGCTTCTGAAAGGACTGCCCATTGCCTTACTCGTTTTTGTAACTTCAGTGCTTAGCATAGTAAACGAATGAGGGTTCAATAAATACAGTCATGCACTGCATAATGATGAACTGCATATATAATGGTGGTCTGGTGAGATTATAATGGAGCTGAAAAATTCCTATTGCCTAGTGATGTCACAGTGTAACACATTACTCATGTTTGTGATAATGATATATGGCTGTAACTGATTTATATATTTACTATACTATGCTTTTAATCATTGCTACAGTGTACTCCTACTTATTTTATCTATTTATTTATTTTTATTATACTTTAAGTTCTAGGATACATGTGCACAACGTGCAGGTTTGTTACATATGTACACACGTGCCATGTTGGTGTGCTGCACCCATCAATTCGTCATCTACATTAGGTATATCTCCCAATGGTATCCCTCCCCTTCCCCTCCACCCCACAACAGGCCCCGGTGTGTGATGTTCCCCTTCCTCTGTCCAGGTGTTCTCATTGTTCAGTTCCCACCTATGCGTGAGGACATTCAGTGTTTG
>NW_012106086.1:1186420-1212640 GCF_000951045.1 Mandrillus leucophaeus | reverse complement strand
TAATTGTAAAATAGCCCGAGGCAGGTCCTTCAGAAAGTATTTCAGAAGGCACTATCATAGGAGATGACAGCTCCATGTGTGTTATTGCCCCTGAAGTCCTTCCTGTGAGACAAGATACAGAGGTCGAAGACAATGATATTGATAACCCTGACCCTGCGTAGGCCTAGGCTAATGTGTGTGTTTGCATCTTAGTTTTTAATGAAACAGTTTAAAGAGTAAAAAAAATAAAAAAAATAAAAAGTAGAAAAAATCTTACAGAATAAAGAAAATATTTTTGTGTAGCTGTGCAATGTGTTTGTGTTTAAAAATAAAGTGTTATTATGAAAGAGTCAATCATGCCCCTGAAATCCCAGCTACTTGGGGGTGAGAGACTGAAGTGGGAGGATAGGTTAAGCCTGGGAGGTGGAGGCTGCAGTGAGCCATGATGGTGCCACTGAACTCCAGCCTGAGTGACAGAGTGAGACCCTGTCTCAAAAAAAAAAAAAAAAAAAAGTCAAGAAGTTAAAAAAATTCAAGTTTATAGACTAAAAAATTTACAGTAAGCCAAGGTTAATTTATTATTGAAGAAAAAATTTAAAATAAATTTAGTGTGACCTAAGTATACAGTGTTTATAAAGTCTACAGTGGTGTAATGTCCTAGGCCTTCACATTCGCTCACTACTTACTGACTTATCCTGAGAAACTTCCAGTCCTGAAAGCTCCATTCATGGTAAGTGTCCTTTGCAGGTGTACAATTTTTTATCTTTTATACCATATTTTGACTGTACCTTTTCTATGTTTAGATATACAAATACTTACCAATGTGTTACAATTGCCTACAGTATTCAATACTATACAGGTTTGTAGCCTAGGAGGCTTAGGCTACACCATCTAGTCTAGGTGTGTAGTAGGCTATGCCATCTAGGTTTGTGTAAGTACACTCTATGATGTTCTCACAATGATGACATCCCCTAACAACGCATCTCTTAGACTATATCCCAGTCATCAAGCAACGCATGATTGTTGAATGAGTTCTTTTTTTTTTTGAGACAGAGTCTTGCTCTGTTGCTTAGGCAGGAGTGCAGTGGTGCGATCTCAGCTCACTGCAACCTCCGCCTTCCAGATTCAAGCGATTCTCCTGCCTCAGCCTCCTGAGTAGCTGGGATTACAGGTGTATGCCACCATGGCCGGCTAGTTTTCATGTATTTTTTAGCAGAGACAGGGTTTCACCATGTTGGCCAGTCTGGTCTTGAACACCTGACCTCTGGTGATCCGCCTGCTTTGGCCTCCCAAAGTGCTGGGATTAAAGGCATGAGCCACCGCGCCCAGCCAATTGTTGAATGAGTTCTATGCTCACTTAACTGCTATTTACTTTTTAAACACTGGAAGACTGAAAAGGAATCTCTTAAAGTAAAAGTTTAAAACACATTCTTTCTACCACATCTATGGCCAGGTTGCAAATAAGAAGCACCAAAAAAAAAAAAAAAAAAAAAAAAAAAACCACACAAAAAACAAAAAAACAAAACAAACAAAAAAACCACACACACACATTCTGCTAAAACTTGGAATTTAATGAACTTTTACTCACTACAGTTATACTCATTTTACATTAAAGTAAAAAAGAAAATAGCCAGGAGAATAATTCATCTCCAGAAAGCAGTTTAAAATTATTGTTTTTATTATTTTTATTTGCTACCAATATTTTTATTGTAAGAAATACAAAAGGTATGACAAATATACAAACTATTTTCTCTTTTTGCTTCATTCAATTTAGCTTTCACATAAGTGAACACACTGGACAGTGATATTTCAACACCAATTTTGAAAAAAACAATGAATTTCATCATCTGACAATAAATACCTAAATTTCATTCTAGCACCCAGTAAGACATCCAGTTTCCAAAGGATTATTGGTATGCAACCCTCTGAATTTTCTGACATGTTACCTTTGCCACTGCAACAGAAATACCACTTCTGTTCTCCCTTTCCCAGTAAGTCAGAATAAGGGGCAGGCAAGAATGGCTATCTGACTTCAGAAACCCTGGGTCACAAAGCATCCCTTGCTTGAGCTACTTTTAAAAACAAATTTTTAATGATAGGGTACTTCATGAAAGTTTTGGTGGTCCTTGAATGACATATTTTACATTACATATTTACCTATTTTTCTATCCTCCTCTTCAGATGGGAAGGGTCTAGATAAACTGGGCTGTATTTTCATCTGCCTCTTGGGAAGGGAGCAAGAGCATTTAGCTCAGAGCATTCTGAAGACAGTAGCCTTAGAGATAAACTTTCTTTCTTTCTTCTTCTTTTGCTTCCAGAGGGCTTTCTGTGTGGAATGGAGGGATGGTTGCTAGAGTGAGACAGCCCTTCCCCTCTTGCTATGTCTATACCATACCTGAGGCCCTTTTTCTTAGAGGGCAAAAATGTTAGAATAGGTAGGAAAGTTCTTGCTTTCAGAGAGCTGTGCTGCACCCACAGGGTGGACCTGACAGGCCAGTGTGGTAACTCTCAATCTTGTATACAGAGAAAAGAGAAGAAGCAACATCTGATACCAAGTCACCTGCCAACATTCTTATAAGACTGTGTTCCAGGCAGTGAATTTCCACACTGCTTCTTGGGTCTGCAGAACTCAAAGCACCAAAACAGAGCATTCTGTAGCAATATAAGCAAACGGAATGAGAATAATTATGCACCTTTAAGGAACATGCACCCTTATAAGTCTGTACCCTGATATGAAAATAGCAGAATGAGTTTCAAGTATGAAGAAATACAGTAAAAGTGTGGCCTGTAGATGGAGAGAAAACAGCAGCCTGGAATGTGGTTTATATTCTTGATTAGTTTTTCTCTTGGTACCACAGCCAAAACTGAATGCTCTGTACAATGTCTTGGTTTAAAAATCAAGATGCATAAAGATGCTAGAGGCATTTCTAATGGGTGCCATGAGCACAGTCTGTGCCCAGCATTAGGAACCATCTCTAGATGTATGTGGCTAGGTCAAGTTGGGAGTGGTGGCCAGGCCTAGAAAGGCACACCTGTGGTCCGTAATGTGGAGGAGGATGGAGAGCACCATGTGGACAGGCCAGGATGGTAGCAGGGAACACTTTAGTGGTAGAGAGGAAGAGATGCAGGAGACAGAGATGTAGAGGTGTGGGGATGTTGGTCATCTTGGGCTGGTTCACACAGCCTAGATTAGTATCTGATATTCACAATTTTTACATTTCTAGAACCGTGATTTCAAACACAGAAACAAGTCAAATTTCCAAATTAGATTTTTTTTTTTTTTTTTACTTTCAAAACATTTTCTATTATAAATCAGAAGGAAAAAAGCTTACTGTGTGTGACAGTCTTCCTGAAACCTAAGATAAAGTTTTAACCAGGTCCTATGGCAATGCAGAAACACTAATACATTTTTACAGTGAAAACCTACTTTAACACATCTCAAAATGATAATCCTATAAAACTCTCTAGTTCTAATTTGCACTCTACGGGAACCAATATTGTTCTTTTCTTAACACATACTGCTCTTCGATACCAAACACTTGCCCTTTAACCTTCAGATAAAAACCTCAAATACCAAAAAATGCAACAAGCTTTTGAGGTGTTGGGAGTAGTTGGTTGTTAAAATCCCTTTTATTTTATAATAAATTATACAGGCAATCCTTGCTTTTTATTACCACACTGGATTGCTTCTATACACAGCCAAGTTGCCTGAAGCATGGAAACTTGGACTTCTCCATCTGACACGTTCTTGAAGCCTCAAGGTACAAGCTAATAGTTCTGCTTCTACAGAAAAACTCTCACACTGCTCTCCTCTCAACAGTACTGCCTGTTCCCACTACTGCACATGACACCTACGAGGGCACTACATCACGTGAGGGAAGCTTCTTCATGAGGGCAGACAAGAGGAGGCACCACCAGGCACTGGTCTCTGCCTGGAATCTATTCCGAGGGCCACCTGGCACAGTTCCTAAATTAAGACATATCTAAAATGCTTTTCTACCTTTAGTTTTTATTTTTGCTGTATTTTCACACTCTACTATATGCATATTTAATAAAAACTACAAAGTCTTTTACTTTAATTCCTTTACATAATGATAAAACACCTAGATACCCAAAATACTACATCTATATATTCAAATCTACTAGTCATGTTAAAAATGCATGCAGCTTATTTGGGGGCTTAGTCTAATTTTTATTTTCTTAGGTTCATCAATACCATGATAAGGAACATTAGATGCAAAGTCCTAACACTTTCTGCCTTCAGTTGTACTTTCACAGGACTAGTGTGATTCAGAAATAAATAACATACATGAATAATAATAGAAATAATTTATGCAAATGTAGAACAACTTGAAAAAAATTCCCCGCCTGTCAGGTGCTGTTCCTGGGGATAGCTGATGCTATAAATTCCATGTACTAACTAATATATTTACTACAGGTAATAGGAAAACAAATGAATAAAAAGTGAGGAACTATGATATACATGTGTATATTTTTGCAAACACAGGATCAGAATGAAAAGATATATAATGCACTGGGAGGTTCAAGAAATGTATTACCGCTGGAATCTGTTTTATCATTCAGACTTTAAGGTCAAACTGAGAGTTGTTGGTGATCACAGGAATATTGCTAGCTGATACATATTATTGCATTTCATAAAACTTAAGATTAGAAACTTTCAAGTAAGAGTACAACGGGTATCTTCAGAACTTTAACCTAAGCACATCAACGGAATTTTGCTAGGAACCACAGAGAGTTAGAAATTAAATAATTGTGTGGCTCTTTGTTTGCTGATTAGTGCTACAGTCATAGTTCTTGGCAGTCAATATGTACAGTTATATGTCCCCTTTGAGAAAAACCTACATTTGACAATCCAAACTCCTAAAATTGAGAAAGGGTTATTTGTGTGACCAAACAACTCACACAGAAGATTCCTCTCAACATGAAAATCCCCTGCTACACGAGATAATTTGTTTACATACCTTTAATTGCCTAACAAAGAAAAAGAGAGAAAAGGAAGGGAACCTAAAGAATTGGGAGCTTTTGCCAACTGAAGACAAAGCAGAAAATAAACAACTTTTCAAAACAAAACTTTTCCAGGCATATCTTTCACCATCACATATGTAGAATGATGGAAAATAAAAAAATAAAAAATATTTCCTGCAATTATACATCTTTTCTTAAAAAAAAAAAAACAAAAACAAAAACTGAGCTTAGCGCCTGAGAGATGCAGGGTAGACAGCTTCACAAAGAGCAGCTGCTACCGCATCTCTTTTTACCCGAACTTTCGGAGAATTGTGTTGTACTTATTTATGCACAGAAGACACCCGTTTGCTTCTAGGGACATATTTCTTCCTCAGATTTGCAGAACAGATGCCTCTGAGACAGCAGCAGGGCACTCTGACCTCGGAAAGCAGCCCTCTGGGCCGCACATAATTTCAGGCACCGGCAGGTGAGCGGGAGGCGGGGTCCCAGCCCGGCCTCGCCCACTGCCACTCTCCTGCCAAAGGGGCGGGGCAACGAGGCAGCGCGCCCGGAAGGCTTTCAAGTGGGAGTCAAGTTTTGAACGCGAGCAAATAGGGTTCAGACTGGCCACTGTGATAACAAACCCGGGGGTGGAATTCGGCCTTTCACATAGGGGCTTTAACTGGACTCTAGTTCCTGGGAGTAGAGGGGTGAATGAGGCGGGGGATTTCTCAGTCAGTTTCTGACTGCCCCTAGTGTATGTGGCATTTTGGTTCAGTATGAATTACTGAGACTCATCTGCTTGCCACTCTGGAGCCAAGTTGGGCAGGCACCGTCGCGTGTCTGCCACTCATAAGGAATAAGCTGCTTTCTGTGGTGCTGTGCTAAGGAAACTCTGAAAAATACTGCAATAACCTTCCCTACTAAATTTCAAGTGACACTGTTGTGAGGAAGGTGACTTCTAAAATTAACTTAATCATCTGGGGGATAAGAAGTCTTTAAGTAGACTTGTGAATTTAAAAAATATAGTTGCCAAAAAACTTCAAAAGTGAACAAAGTATATATACACACTCCTAAGTTGTTATGCTCATATACTTAGACCTATTTTTTTAAAAATTAGAGCTTCTTAGGAACTTCCATTTGTGATTCCACAAATGTTAAAATTACCTGGTCTTTCGGTATTTAAGGGCTCTGTTTCAATATAGCAATTCTTCAGACAAAAGTTTGTCTACCGAATTACTGATGCTACTCATTTTGCTCACCTGATCTTTAAATTAGCATTTTAAAATTTAATCAGTGTTGGAAGGCCACCATGCTAGGGAATATGAAAGCAGCAGAGAGAGTATGAGTGTTTTAACTGGAGCCACTAAAGGAGTTTTATACTTCTAACGAAACTATCCTGTTCACAGATGAGGGCTGCCTTTTTAGTAAGTAAGCCTGTTTTAATCTAGAAAAGTAAGGTAATTGGGTACTTAAAAATTTTTTTTCCTAAGTGAATGACTAGGCTTTCTTTACTTAAATGATCAAAATGGATATATTATCCATCCTTAAGCACAATTTATTTGCAGACAATTGTTCAGAACCTAGGTAACAAGTAAAATATTGAAGTTACAGAACATTATAAAGACTATTAATCATCCCAAAAAAGTGCTAGGAAAGAGTTAAATATGCACAGAAAAATAAAGTTTGAATGAAATCTCTTTTAGAAGTACCTCTTTAGTCTTCATCGGATTTGTTTTTCTCTAAAAGTGCCACCTTGTGGAATATACTGGAATAAAACAAGAAAGCTCATCTCTTAGGACAGTGTGAATGTTTAGAAAGACTTTTGCAAGAAAAGCCACCTACCTTTCCTACCATATTAACTTCAAATTGCTGTAATAGTATTTCAGCAGATTCTCGAAAAGAGCCTATATTTATTTTCAGGTGGCTCTTGTTTTCTTCCTAAGGATAGACAAGGTAACAATATGTTGAAGGAAGTCCACTTCTACTCATTTATCTAAATGTTATAACTTCCTGGGAATGCTAAGAAACAGAAAATATTTTGAAAAGCTGTTTGGTACTTCATTAAGAAAATAAACAAAAATTCCCAGAAAGACTAGTTCAGAAAAAACATGTAAAAATTGGACCCCTTCTGTTTCTACATTTCTGTTACTTAACAAAGATCAGAAGATAGAGAGGCCAAAGGATTATTTTTGGTTTATTTTCTGAAAAAGTACAAGATAGAAATGCTTGAGATATAGGTATGTATTAAAACTGGGTTGTGAATTGCATTGATATAGAAAGGGAGTCAATAAGAAATGAAAATGTTAGTTTCTCATGCTTTTGAGGAAAACACCATTTTTAATTACTCTGAGGACTTACATTTCTTGCCAGGCTTTGGTAGCCTCAATAAGTTTTTCCACTGTGGAGAAGGAACATGTAAATATCTTCCTAATTATGTGCCCAAATGTACTTAATGGACATGATAAATGGTTTTGGGTAAGGTTCACAATTTTTAAAAAGTATTGGTGGCATAGGAAACACATGCCTTTTAAAAATTTATTTTTATTTTTTCAATGAACATTCTTAGGCATGTGTAAGAAGTATTGCTTCATGTGGCTGCCTCTTCCCTTGAAATGAGAAAAAAAGTACAGATAATTTAGTTTGCTTGGAACAGCTTCTCCATAACATTTGTTTTTGACCATTAATCCTATAGTTGCCAGATGACCTTAGTATAAATTCTTACAATATATTTGTTCATAAAGAATATATCCTTCAAAATATATATAGCTTTGAAACTACCTTTTAAATACCTTCATTTTCTCCAGAATTTCCTTTATGTATTGCCCACTGTTTTATGAATAATTTTTAAAGCCTTAGAAATCATATAACATCTTTATCTGTCACAATGTGAAACATGCATTCTTTTGAATTATATAAATATCCAAGAGTTTATAATAATATTCCAATATTATCTTTCCAAGGTAAATATTCTGTAGTTTCTATACTAACATAATTAAGTAATTATGGTGGCATATTAACTTTTAATATTATTTTTTCCTAGACCCAACTATGCAATTAAAGCCTGCTTTTGGAAAATGTAAGACACTCTCATGTGCTTATCATAAGAATAGAGAAATTGTCACTTAAGAGAAAAGCAGTATTTTAGACAGAAGAATTTTAATATGTTTATGATATTAGGAAGCTTACATAATTTAATTTCCACAATGGAACAATAATTGCCATTACTGACTTTAATAGGCACTACTTTTAAAAGAAGCAGCTACAGTTTCTTAAACACTCACTTTAAATACATAATTTAAAGTTCAAAATGTTTGGTACTATTTAAGAGTTTTCTCATCAAGATGCATAGTACCACATTCTGGAGAGTCAAACTATAAATTTCTCTATAGAAAAGAAACATGCTTTATTTAAGATAGGAACATCTTGTGCCCTCTAAAGCTTTCATTTTTATTTAACACAATGCTAAGATTCTATTCTTAGGTGAATAATTTTTAGCTATTTTTAGTAAGTCACCTGGGGCTAAATGAAAAGTCTGCCATTCACAGTGTGTGCTTCCTGAGAGAAAAATCGTGAGAATACAGGGGGCTGAAATGGCCCCGAGCTTTCTTCCAAAATAGGTTCTTTGCAACTTGAGTTCCCATCCACTTCAAAGGAGGGAGAAAGTGGGAGGCTCCAACCCATTGGGCTCTTACAAGCGCTTGCAAATTGTGTTTTTAAGATTAGGTCCTTTTTATTACCCTTTGCCATGGGATTTCTTATAAAAGCTAAATGGACAAGTTTCTCTTTTTCTTTTTTATATGTAGGTTGTTTTGCCTCCACCCTGTGCAACATTTCCCAAATGCCTGGGCCACCAGAACCAAACATCAAACAGAAATTAGCAGGAACATTCTTGTACTGGTCCTACTATGAAATTCAAACATGATTTCAAATCTGTCACAATATTTTTACTTGCTATGAGCTGCTTCATAGTGTAACCTTGGGGCAAAACGCCCTTTTCAGTTCACCACTGCTTAGCTTTTGGCAAAGATGTTTGAAACCATATGTTACAGAAGAATAAGCTGTAGTCACTAAGTTCTTACTCTACTATCTGCTTCAAAATGCCCCAATGGCAAGACTGCTTGTGTTGGATCTGGATTTCAGAAATGGCGAATCTGGACATAAAATACATAAATCAAGAGAGTATTCACTCAAATGCAACAACTACACCGATGGAAGAACTGGGGACAGATTTTTACGAAGTTCAGAGAGGCTGAGATGTCCTTTCATTCTGTGTCATCAGAAGATAATTTGCCAACGATTGAATGCCAGAATGTTTGTGCTTCAATTTTTCTTTACAAGCACTGCCTAGAAATGAGTCAAAAGCACATGCTAGAAATAAAAGTTGAGCTCTCTACTCATTTAAAATTCTAAAGAATGCTGAAAAATTCCAGTTCAGAAAAGCTGCATTTTTCTTGAGTGAACTTATGAAAACAGTTTTACAACAGCAAAAACTAAAGTTATGTTCACTCTAGCCATGAATACTAACCAAGAAGCTCATGATGAATCAGTGCATGAGTTTTTAAACTCAATTTCTAGGCCCCAGCAAAAATGTCTTTGTATTTTGACCCTTGATCAAAGGAAAGGCAGAACTCACTTTTCTATGTGAGACTTTGAGTAGACCTGACCTTGAATGCTATGGATTCATTATATCTCAAGCATTTATAGTACTGACAACACGTAATCAATGTTGTCACAAGGAAAGTAGAAAACATTCGTATGGCCCATCTTCTTTATTATCTTGCTCTAGAAAACAATGTTCCTGTTCCTCAAGCTACTGAATTAGAACAATGTTTAGTACAGCAATTAAAAAAGAATAGTTCCCAACCCCAAAAGCTCTTCAGGAGAAACATCTCCTAGTTTCTTCTCTTGTTCAAGATAGTCATATATCATAATAAGCTGCAAAGAATTCAGTACAACTTGATAATGCATAAACATCATCTGAATTATTTTCTGAGTGCAGCAACCTCCATTCTTTGAAAATCCTAACTCTAAACATGATCTAACTGTTGCATGATCTAACTGTTGCATGCACTATGAGTCAGAAAGCACAGGTGGCTAAACTTTCCAAAAGATACTTTCTGTGTGCTCTGGTTACTAGAGCCAACTGAGCACGAAACCACTTATAAGGCAGAGATGGTATGAAATATAAAGGACTGTAGAGAAAACAGTAAGAGAAAAAGGAAAAGCTGTTTACAATGCCCAGGCCAGGCTGGCTCTGTAGAGAGCAGGAGTGAGCACAAGGCACTAGAGACAAGCACAGCCTGGGGGATGGAGAAAAGATCATTTGATAGAGTAAATGTATAGCCCTAAAACATAGCTAAAGACATACCCTCAGATAAAGACACTGACAATATCTTCTATAAAAATGTAAAACACAAAGTAATAGTTTATAGCAATCTGTGTGCTGGTGATAAAACAAAACAAGATCCTACTCATTATTTAGGTAACAAAAGTGAACACCAGGTAGAAGGACTGCATTAGAGTGAGAACATATGGGACCCTGTTAGGTTTGCAGAATTGAGGCCATAAACCATAATCTGAGACTGCGAATTTATGAAAGGTTCATTGAAAGCAAGCAAACAGGTGGTGCATGGGAAAAGCTTAAGCAATCTGTTATTAGTTATACAATGGTAGCAATATATTTCAGAAGTGCTGGGAGATAGACAAGATGGATACTTTGCCAACAAGGCAGTGTGTGGCAGAAAATACAGTGTAATAGATGAGGAAAATTTCAAGGCCACTCCTGTCTCTAGTTAGAGAGAGAACTACTCTCCAAACCAAAACAGGAAAGAGTTTCTGACAAATTCCTAAAAACAAAAACGAAGTAACAACAAACAACAACAACAACAACAAAAAAGGGAATAAAGGAATTTCAAACCAGGAAATAAAGGCTTTCTATTTTTTTTTTTTTAAATCTATCTGAGATACACTCCCTAAATCTATGGCAAGTAATAAAAAGCTTACAGGGTATTTTCCAAAAGAAATGATAAAGCATGATATCATACAGGTTAAAATAGACTTACAACAAGTAAATTCAGCGTTTTGAAGACTAAATAGAATGCATGCACATCTCTTAAAATATACTAGAGTTTTTTTCTCCTTTTTGCTGTGTGTATAAAACTTCACCTTTTACTGCTAGCAAATTTACTGCTTTTGGCCAGAAAAGAAATGCTGAGGACATGGACATGGGGTTAACTTTCTAGGGTTAACTTTCTAATTTGAGAAGACCATTTTGGTGGATCACCTTCAGTGAACAAATGCCTGTTATTTATCGATCACCTTGAGTCTTTAAAACTGAATCGTTCTTGCCGTTTACAAAAAGTAACACTTTAAGAGATCACAGAATCTCTCTCACACACACACACACACACACACACACACACGCACACATACTCAAAAGTACCAAATCAGGCCCAGCAGCTGCAGAGAGATTACATCATAACTCAGCTGTGCCTGGATTACCCACTCCACACTGGCAGCATTCAAGGTTAGAAAAATGAAATGGCAGCACAATTGGTCAGCAGCTTCTCTTCTTCTGGAATTTTTCCAGGTTCTTGAAACAAACAGACAAACAAACAAACAAACGAACATAAAGCTGCAATCACTCTTGCATTGATTTCAAAACAGTAAACTAGGCGGTTTCCTTGGAGAAGCAGAGCCTGTCCAGAAGACGGCAGCTGGAAGGCCTCCAGACAGGCAATCCTCCACAGCTCTGCAGGGCTTGCTAAGGGGGACCCTTGAGCCACCAAGGGTGTTCTCCGCAGGATCAGCTTAAGGCAGCTGCTGAGGCCTCAGGCTGTATTCAGCTCTGAGGTGTTCTGGCTGGGTGGCAGGTGGGAATCCAGGTTTTCTTTGCACCTCTCCAGGTCCTGGAAGTATGGGTGAGACAGGGCACTGTAGGCTGATATTCTTTTGGCTGGGTTAAATGTCAAACACTTCTGTAATAAAGAAAAAAATAATTGGTTGATATACAACACATCAATGTAGATAATGTACTTACAGAGTTATCCCTTTATTCACTGTCATGTTAAGCATATCTAGAATGGGAATGAGTATTTATTTAAAGGGACACTAAATAATATGGAGACAGTACTCACATATATCCCTAATGTATAAAATGCCCCTCAGGAGAAGACCCTTTTGGGTGCCTATGGGCTGTTTCCTGCCCAGGATTTCTCTGTAAGCCATTAAAGTATGCATATAACTTTATTTAGTAATTCTTCCAGTGCTAGCAAACTTAGTGCTACACTTGGAGTCTTCACCGCAACTTCTTACCCTGCCCCAAGGTTACACCACTCAGAGGCAGGGATATCTTCCTTCTAATTAATAACAAGGTGCCACATGGCTAGCAGTAGCTCTCTCAGGGGACCATTAGATTCAGTTTGAGTCACTAAACTCTGTTCCAGGCTGACAGCTCAAGTGCAGGGCTACCAAGGTGAATGAGCTGATGCTTGCACTTAAGAAGCTCCTGGTCCTAGTCAAGTGGTTTGGGCAGTTTGGCTGGGCTACTGAGGTAGAAGGTGAAAGGAGGGAAAGGGAAATATTTGCAGTAGCAGCAGTCTCTGTTCCCAAACTGTCCATACCTAAATTAGAATGTGTCCCTAATTTCAGTCTCATTTCCACCCCTACTTCAGGTAATCTTGTTACTCAAATCCTCCTCCTCTCCTTCCACCAACGCCTCCTGCTGGGTGCCTAGCAGGTGGCAAGCACTAAATAGTGATGAGTAAGACCTCCTCATTGCCCCAGGAGTTCACAAGTAGCAGGAAAGCCACATCGGCTTCTCCATCCTAAAGTGAACTGAGTATATGAAATATCTGTGCATTCCAGTCTTCTATGTAATTTACAGACTTTACATTATCATGGTTAATGGAAGAACTCTTCCATTTAAGAGGGCTGCATAACCATGGTATTAATAGGACTCCTGCCAACAGTCCTAGTCAGGTTCCAACTGGATTAGGGACCTCTCTAATATTGCATCGAAAGCTTAAAAATAAATACAAACAGAAAGTTCTATGTGTATTTCAGGCAAATTCTTGGGTCCTCTGAAATCTGATTTATCCTGAGCTCCCCTTCAGTCCATGGTTGCTAGCCTCCCTATAGGATCTTCTGAACATCAAGAGCTAAAGGGCAAGTGGAAGAAAGAGCTTGTTTGTAGAAAGGTTCCAACTGTCTCTTACAGCAATAAATATCTCTAGAAAAGCTTTGCAAGGGCTGAATTCCCAAAGGACTGGAGAGCAGGGGCAAAATTCCTGATCCTGAGTTCTCTTTTCCCAGAGTCCAAGAAGGAGAAAATTAGGTAATGGCATTAGGAAAGGAAGCAGCTAATTTAATCTCTAGGACATAGGAAAGAAGAGAAAAGAGCTGTGGGAATACGTTCACGATACAGAGACGTGTCTCTAGAGGATTATGTGAGAGGAAGCCCTTTCCTCACAGCTACATTGATGGCTTAAAGCTGGGAAGAGGGTGGAGAGAAGGAGAACGACTTAGCCAAATGTGGGGGTGCAGGAGAATCTCAAGTTGGAAGTCTTAATACACTTTGTCCTATAGAAATATGGTTAAAAACAGGTGTTTAAGTTCTATTATTGCTCTACTTTAGGAACAAGGTTGCCGGGTTGAGAATTAATTAAAAAACCTTGTATTAATAATATTGTTTCTGCAAGAAAATTTAATTTAATTGCCAAATAGTTTACTCATAAAATGAGCTTCTGGAATCACAACTTAGTCAAGAGTTAGATACTATGGTAGATCGGATAACTTTTAGTACATTCCCTCTTTTCTCTCCCCTCTCACCATAGGGGGAGCATTCTTTCCTCCATTCAAGTTGGCCTTAGGTATGGAACTTGCTTTGGCCAATGGAACATGGGCAGAGTGGCGGGTACTTCTTCCAAGTATGGACCTTCAGGGGCGTTGTATATTTCTGCTTGCCCTTTTGGAACATCCACCTTCTATCATGAGAAAAACATGCCCCAGGGAGCTGCTGCCTCTCTGGCATGGGCCCCAGAATGAGACACATGGAGAAGACCTGTGCTTCACCCATGGGCAGAAGCAGATATCAAAGGCTGTTAATTCAGGAGGTAAAGGATACACTCATTACTCATTGGGTTTCAGACATCAAGAACAGCCCAACAGGTACACTTTTCCACCTATTGTTCTGGCCTCCAGGTATAGAAAATTAAGTATACGGTCGAGTATTATGAGTCTCAAACAGAGCACAGAAGTCCTTATTTTCAGCGAGGTATTTTATATGTGCCTGGCACACTAAATACTTATTAAATAAATCAGCAACTAGAAGAAGTATTGCTATATAGTTCTTCTGGAAAAACATCTCCCCAAAGTTGTGGATATTTAACAAAAGGCACATTAAAATGACAAATTACTTAAAGTAGCATGAAACTGTAAGCAAGGAAACATAATATTTACTTCTAAAGAAACATATGTCAAAGTGAATTGAGAGGCTTCTAAAGCTGCATTGAAAGAAACATTCAAAGATGGCAGATTTAAAAAAATGTGGATCAGAAAGACATTCCAGAATCAAAAGCCACCAGCTGCTACAAGTGTGAAAATGAAACCTCTGGAGGGACTGTCGCCTCCTGCCCCACGTGGCTGTGGCATGTGATGCCGATGGCAGCTACTGAACTGATATTTGTGACCACCACCCAGTCTGGGTAGGGCAGGTGTCTTACTGGCACAGTGCAGACCAGTTTGACATCACAAAAACTTACCAGAAGTAGGTCTTTGCCTAGTTCATCGATATCTGTTACAAACTTCTCAATCGGTTGGGCAGATTTTGAATGAAAAGCCTGCCTGGGAAGGGCAACATCTCTAGGCCAGTCTTCTTCTCCTGGGAGTCCAATTACGCTACAAAAGAACCACACATAGACATGAACATTAGCTGCTATGCAGAAGCTGTTTTCTTATCAATTTCCAGAGAAAGGCAAAATCTAAGGGGGAGGCATGGGGGAGACAGTCCCAGGAGACCTTCACTTTATGACTGGCAGGGTCTCTGTTTATCTCTGTCCTACCGCAATATGGTGTCATGGGGTAGAGGGTAATCTCACAGAAGAATTGTAAAATTCACTGGGAGGAGATAAGAGATTGCTCTGGTAGCAGACACTAAATGTAAGGGGTGATGTAGAAATAGAAAATATATTGCCAGGCAGTAAGCCCTGACTTAGTGACAAAGCAGGACTTATTGTATTCAGAGGAGACCCATACTAGTATATACATTCCTTAATGGCCAAGAATGCTTTCTGTGTTTTGATCGAACGTCCCAGTATTGGCATGATTTTTATGATGCTCATCCAACATGGTTTATTAACATATCAATTTGGTTGCATTTTTGGTTAAAGAGTAATTCCCTAAATAGTCCTGCATTATTCAAACACGATTTTATAAAAGGAGTTCTGTGGTATTCCAAAGTGAGCAAACAGTAAATTAAAAGACTATCATTTATATTTCCCCTGAAAAACATTCTGGGATCAGAAATGTGGAAAGAACAGTAAGTGATAAAAAGCACAGGCTTTGGAAATAGGCAGGCTTGGGTTCAAATCCTGCACCTGCCACTTACTGGCAGGTAAGGACAAATTACTTAACATCTATGACCCTTAGTGTCTTTATGTATACAATGATAATAACTTACAGTTGTAATGAGGATCAGTTATACTTTATTTAAATTTATAGTAACATATAAATTTATAATTTAAAGTATATAGCACAGCACCTGATACACATTACACACAGTCAATATCAATCAATACATTGTCAATTATTATTATAGTTAGAAAATGTTGTTATTCATCCAAGATGCATAGGAAATACATCACTATCACACTTAAAATATGAACTGCTTATATCCTATTTATGTATAACTTAATATTCTTTAAAAATATTAATAGGTCAATGGACTTACATAACTTATATATTGTATAGACATTATTTATAGTTTACATATAGGTCATAAGTAGGTTTGAACAGAGAAAATCAGAGGATGCAGGGACTTCTTTCCCATACAGACTGTATAACTCTGAACTAAAAATAAAATCATAGTTTAGTGGACGGGTTATATAGCTATTCAAATACTGGACCAAATAATGTTTTTTGTTTTTTTTGTTTTTTTTTGAGATGGAGTCTCGCTCTGCCGCCCAGGCTGGAGTGCAGTGGCACAATCTCGGCTCACTGCAAGCTCCACTTCCTGTGTTCACGCCATTCTCCTGCCTCAGCCTCCTGAGTAGCCGAGACTACAGGTGCCCGCCACCACACCTGACTAATTTTTTGTATTTTTAGTAGAGACGGGGTTTCACTGTGTTAGCCAGGATGGTCTCAATCTCCTGACCTCATGATCCGCCCGTCTCAGCCTCCCAAAGTGCTGGGATTACAGGTGTGAGCTACTGTGCCTGGCCTGGACCAAATAATTTTAACTACAGTTAGAAATTAGGGTCTCCTGCTTGGCCTATACTTGCTGGGACTGAAGCCCAGGAAGAGGTGTTCTTATGAATATACTTCCAGATTTCAGGAAGATGTGGTACACGTCCCAAGATCTGTAGCACTTTATATCCCCTTCCCTCACCTACACAGAGCCCAGGCCACAGACTTCAGCTGGGAAGATACCCCTGTCATCACGGCTTCTCTGCCTGGGTGTCTGGGGAAAGACACTGTAATTCTGCCTCTATCAGGCATACTGAGAGAGCTACATTATTGAGGCAAAGGAAGATTAATGGACATATTTACTAGAACCAATAAACAGAAATAACAATGAACAATATATAGATTTGTTAAATAGTAAAGCCTACAATAGAAGTTAAAAAAAAAAACCAAAAATACCACTATTAATTATGAAAAGAAATGCATGTGTAAGTAAGTGTCTGGATACAATGGGACAGGGCAGAGGAGGGAATGAAGAATGTTTGTTAGAGATCTTTTAAAATTTCCTTTCGTTCTTTTTTAGTTTTCAGGTCTATGTATATCAATATTTTTGTGTATATTCACCAGTCACCTAGAAATTGATTACATTAATAACTCCTAGAAATATTTAAAATGTTTTTATTTGTGGCTTTGAATATATCTACATTGAGTTAAATCTTGCAAGTATATGATCAGCTGAATGCCAAAAGCCTTCAGAGAAACAGCACGTCTCTGTATGTATGCATGTACATGTACACATAACTTTATATAATTTTATATAAATTTTAAACAAACACATAACAATTTATATATATATAACTTTAAGTCTATCACCTCCTCTGATTCCTGTAACAATCTCCTAAGACATATAAGTCAGGTGTTATTAGTCTCATCTTATAGATGGGAAAACTGAAAATGAGACATAAAATGAACTGCCAAAGTCACAGATAGCGCGCTCATTCACAGAGCCCAGAGTGAGTTCTCTTCTCTCTATTCCAGTATTTGATTTTCATTTAGCTATGACATTGTTTTTTAAAATGCTCTAAGATGTCACAGGCTAAAACTATTGTTTCACTTTTAATACTTGCTATTACTTGAAGGCTTAAATCTTCCTAAACACAGAAATGTTCTTCCCTTTAACAGTATGTGAACATGGGCCAGGTGGGGTGGCTGTAATCCCAGCATTTTGGAAGGCTGAGACAAGTGGACCACTTGAGCCCAGGAGTTCAAGACCAGCCTGGGCAACATGGTGAGACCCCGTCTCTATAAAAAATATAAACATTAGCTGGGCATGGTGTCCTGTGCCTGTAGTCCCAGCTACTTGGGAGGCTTAGACAGGAGAATTACTTGAGCTCGGGAGGCCAAGATCGTGAGCCAAGATCGTGTCACTGCACTCCAGCCGGGAAAACAGGGCAAGAGCTTGTCTCCAAAGAAAAAAAAAAGAGGATGTGAATATGGCTTTCCTTAAAAAAAAATTCAGTTTCATGTTCAATATGAACTTTTATGGCCCATATACATGTGTTGTGAAATTCTGATAGGACCATTAAAAAATGCTTGCATTTAATTCCACTATTTGGACAGCTGAATATAAGCCTTAAAAGTTGACATTTATACTGGCAAGCCTGACAGGGCACAAAATCTATAAATGGCAGTGATGGTGGAGACAGAAATATTTTTTCAAGTACTTCGGCAGTGACACTAGGGTGCAGCATTGTCCCTCTTCTCCGGCAAGGTAATCCATTCAGAGGAAACAGAACATAATTTTGATGAAACAATGCCAGAAACCACAGAGTAAAATCTAAAGGCACAAACCATAGAACTCTACAGCTTCTTTTCTGTTGGCAACCTACGATTGTCAGGACTTTGCCAAAAGTAGAACTGGCTTTTCCTTGGAAGCAGGTCAAATATGCTGGTCAAATGTTCCTTCTGGTCCATTTCACTGGCTTCATGTACTAAGGGAGTACTAAGAATGTTAACAAGATTGCAGACATCAGTGCTGGAGGTAGACACAACTGTCAGGTAGTATAAATAAGGGAAAGAAGGTGATGACCTTCAAGGCCTGGCAAGCTGACTTCAGTCAAGATTCTCTTTCCTTTTAACAGAAGGTCATTAGTATGTCTGATTTCCCCAGTTTCTTCTTTAAGATCACATGCACACAAAATATATTCAACAGTCATGGGGAAAATAGATGGGAGTTTATCATTGACTGATTTAAGAACTTGCCATTCAGAAGCAGGGGTAACATGAAGGCTTTGTGTTGAATTTATCTACTGTATATGGAGTGGTCAGTAGTAGGAGCAGTATCATCAGCTGCCCTGGATCCAGGAAGCCCACAGGCATAAAAAACTAGCAAATGTTATTCAGGCCTTAGGCTACTATGTTCTGACTCAGCAGTGGCACTGGCACTAACAGAGGTCTAGCTGCTTCCAGTCACTAAAAGCACAACATCAGGTTCCAGTTTTATTAACTGTTTTAAGTAGTCATGCTTGAGTAGACAGTGCTGGTATGAAAATCTATTCTTTAGAGGTGCTTTTTTTTGCAGTCTTACAGACTTCGAATTTCATAAAAATACTGGGATTCCTATAAAATGTCACAGACCAAAGATCAGGGCTATTTTTGGTCTAGAACTCCCACTTTCTTCCTACTCCACTCCAATTCGGACGGGCCTTGCAAACCCAAAAACTCAAAAAAGGATGCCACACTGCATGCTTTGTGAGAAGAAGCGCCCCAGTTACATTCTAGAAACATGAATACATACATGCCCTCACATGCATGAACATGCAGACATGAATGAAAATGTAAATCATCAAGGAGCTATGTAACTGAAACCCAAGAATTTGAGCACCAGAAAGGATCTTATAGAGAATTTAAGTCAGAGTTTCATTTCTCAGATGAAGTTAAGGAACCAAAAGGTTAAATAATTAATGATGAATTCTTTTTTTTTTTTGAGACAGAGTCTCGCTCTGTCCCCCAGGCTGGAGTGCAGTGGCGTGATCTTGGCTCGCTGCAAGCTCTGCCTCCCGGGTTTACGTCATTCTCCTGCCTCAGCCTCCTGAGTAGCTGGGACTACAGGCGCCTGCCACCAATGATGAATTCTAATAACAACAGTAATAGATAACTTTTAAAGCACTTACTATGTGCCAGGCACTGTGTAAGCCCTTCATGGGGTGTGTTACATGACTTTCTCAAAGTTGCAGAGTTATTTTGCCAAAGACTCAGGGTTCTCATTTTCTGTTTTGGTGCTCTGAAGAAAAATGAGATGTGTAGCATACCATCCTTCGCCCAGGAAAACATAACAAAACAACGCAGAACCAACCTGGGTGACCAAGGATACTCAATGGGGACAGGAAGCTCACTGGACAAGGATGGGTACTTTGCCACCAGGCGTCCCATCTCTGATGGTGGGTGCATTTGAAATGACCACAAGCAGAGAATGTATTTGAACTGAAGAACTGGAGCTCAGCCACATGAAGAAAGAGGAGCAGCAAAAAGATCCACACAAGCAACATACAAGCTTCCAGAGCAGAGCAGTTAGGGCTCTGCATAAAACGGCACTTCTACCATGTCTCCACTCACCACACAAATAGTAACACTGTCTGCAGCAGCTGCTTGAAGTAAGAAAGACAAGAGATAAACACTTGATATGCATGTCAAAGGAAAGTCACTGTAAATGTTTTAATGCTATAGACACTGATGTAAAATTACAGTTATTACTTACTCCAAGATTTTTCCTAGTTGATCGACATCTGAACTTCCACGAAAAAGAGGCCTAAAAGAATAAAGACACATTTTAAACAAGAAATGTTCTCAGATTACATTTCAATCATATTTGCCATTATCATTGTTTAACAGGAAGCAAAATATTCTTTATGGGTTGGGAAGAAGTGAAAAAATGGAGACATTTTTCCTTTGGTAAGTAAAGGTTTTCCCTGCATTTCACTTATGGGTAAGGATCTCTCATGAATACCTGGTGGTAGATGAATTCCATGTTTTACAATCACGGGCATTCTATTTGCAGTCATTGTAACAACAGTGCTACCATCAAATTCAGTTCCAGGTTTCAAAGATCTGCTTAACTTCGTGACAAGGTGGAACATATTACCATCCTAGTCTCGAACTATAAATAGGTAGGATTCTTTGAAATTTCTCAGAGCACTCTTTCCATACTACTCTGCTATCAGAGTATTTCCTCATGGGTCTCTCTCCTTTCATTTGTCCTCAATGCTGCAGTGAACCACCTCTGGGTCTATATTTCTAATTATACCACTTTTCTTCCTTCCAATATTATGGCAGCTAACTATTACACGTTCTAAATCTTAACTCTGGGCTTTAGAAGCAATTGTGTCTGCTTCGAACACACAGCCTTCCTTGTCTACATTGAGCATTTAACTGGCAATTTAAAAAGGTCATTTTGTGACATTTCTGGCATTTCCCTAAGAAGAGCAAGTAGCCCCTTGAGGGAGGCGACTTCTCTAGGTTTCCCTGTAAATCCCTGCCATACAGCTTTACTCTGACAGATGGAGTTACTAAACATTTGATTTGATTTTGCATACACCTATGGTACAAGTAAACATTCCTAATTCCTTCCTCAACAAATGCCATAAACAGGTAATTTTCAACACTAATGTATTAAAAATATTTGTAGTCTATTATCAGGTGTGATATTTCTTTTTACATTATATATCAAATTATAGAGCCTTAATCTTGAATTCTTAAATATTTTCTGTGCACAATAAATGAACTCACTGTATGTAATATGTGGAGAATCCTGCAGTCATAGCATTTCAGTGGTTAGAATACACCTTAATGGTGAGACCCCGTCTCTATAAAAAATATAAACATTAGCTGGGCATGGTGTCCTGTGCCTGTAGTCCCAGCTACTTGGGAGGCTTAGACAGGAGAATTACTTGAGCTCGGGAGGCCAAGATCGTGAGCCAAGATCGTGTCACTGCACTCCAGCCGGGACAACAGGGCAAGAGCTTGTCTCCAAAGAAAAAAAAAAGAGGATGTGAATATGGCTTTCCTTAAAAAAAAATTCAGTTTCATGTTCAATATGAACTTTTATGGCCCATATACATGTGTTGTGAAATTCTGATAGGACCATTAAAAAATGCTTGCATTTAATTCCACTATTTGGACAGCTGAATATAAGCCTTAAAAGTTGACATTTATACTGGCAAGCCTGACAGGGCACAAAATCTATAAATGGCAGTGATGGTGGAGACAGAAATATTTTTTCAAGTACTTCGGCAGTGACACTAGGGTGCAGCATTGTCCCTCTTCTCCGGCAAGGTAATCCATTCAGAGGAAACAGAACATAATTTTGATGAAACAATGCCAGAAACCACAGAGTAAAATCTAAAGGCACAAACCATAGAACTCTACAGCTTCTTTTCTGTTGGCAACCTACGATTGTCAGGACTTTGCCAAAAGTAGAACTGGCTTTTCCTTGGAAGCAGGTCAAATATGCTGGTCAAATGTTCCTTCTGGTCCATTTCACTGGCTTCATGTACTAAGGGAGTACTAAGAATGTTAACAAGATTGCAGACATCAGTGCTGGAGGTAGACACAACTGTCAGGTAGTATAAATAAGGGAAAGAAGGTGATGACCTTCAAGGCCTGGCAAGCTGACTTCAGTCAAGATTCTCTTTCCTTTTAACAGAAGGTCATTAGTATGTCTGATTTCCCCAGTTTCTTCTTTAAGATCACATGCACACAAAATATATTCAACAGTCATGGGGAAAATAGATGGGAGTTTATCATTGACTGATTTAAGAACTTGCCATTCAGAAGCAGGGGTAACATGAAGGCTTTGTGTTGAATTTATCTACTGTATATGGAGTGGTCAGTAGTAGGAGCAGTATCATCAGCTGCCCTGGATCCAGGAAGCCCACAGGCATAAAAAACTAGCAAATGTTATTCAGGCCTTAGGCTACTATGTTCTGACTCAGCAGTGGCACTGGCACTAACAGAGGTCTAGCTGCTTCCAGTCACTAAAAGCACAACATCAGGTTCCAGTTTTATTAACTGTTTTAAGTAGCCATGCTTGAGTAGACAGTGCTGGTATGAAAATCTATTCTTTAGAGGTGCTTTTTTTTGCAGTCTTACAGACTTCGAATTTCATAAAAATACTGGGATTCCTATAAAATGTCACAGACCAAAGATCAGGGCTATTTTTGGTCTAGAACTCCCACTTCTTCCTACTCCACTCCAATTCGGACGGGCCTTGCAAACCCAAAAACTCAAAAAAGGATGCCACACTGCATGCTTTGTGAGAAGAAGCGCCCCAGTTACATTCTAGAAACATGAATACATACATGCCCTCACATGCATGAACATGCAGACATGAATGAAAATGTAAATCATCAAGGAGCTATGTAACTGAAACCCAAGAATTTGAGCACCAGAAAGGATCTTATAGAGAATTTAAGTCAGAGTTTCATTTCTCAGATGACGTTAAGGAACCAAAAGGTTAAATAATTAATGATGAATTCTTTTTTTTTTGAGACAGAGTCTCGCTCTGTCCCCCAGGCTGGAGTGCAGTGGCGTGATCTTGGCTCGCTGCAAGCTCTGCCTCCCGGGTTTACGTCATTCTCCTGCCTCAGCCTCCTGAGTAGCTGGGACTACAGGCGCCTGCCACCAATGATGAATTCTAATAACAACAGTAATAGATAACTTTTAAAGCACTTACTATGTGCCAGGCACTGTGTAAGCCCTTCATGGGGTGTGTTACATGACTTTCTCAAAGTTGCAGAGTTATTTTGCCAAAGACTCAGGGTTCTCATTTTCTGTTTTGGTGCTCTGAAGAAAAATGAGATGTGTAGCATACCATCCTTCGCCCAGGAAAACATAACAAAACAACGCAGAACCAACCTGGGTGACCAAGGATACTCAATGGGGACAGGAAGCTCACTGGACAAGGATGGGTACTTTGCCACCAGGCGTCCCATCTCTGATGGTGGGTGCATTTGAAATGACCACAAGCAGAGAATGTATTTGAACTGAAGAACTGGAGCTCAGCCACATGAAGAAAGAGGAGCAGCAAAAAGATCCACACAAGCAACATACAAGCTTCCAGAGCAGAGCAGTTAGGGCTCTGCATAAAACGGCACTTCTACCATGTCTCCACTCACCACACAAATAGTAACACTGTCTGCAGCAGCTGCTTGAAGTAAGAAAGACAAGAGATAAACACTTGATATGCATGTCAAAGGAAAGTCACTGTAAATGTTTTAATGCTATAGACACTGATGTAAAATTACAGTTATTACTTACTCCAAGATTTTTCCTAGTTGATCGACATCTGAACTTCCACGAAAAAGAGGCCTAAAAGAATAAAGACACATTTTAAACAAGAAATGTTCTCAGATTACATTTCAATCATATTTGCCATTATCATTGTTTAACAGGAAGCAAAATATTCTTTATGGGTTGGGAAGAAGTGAAAAAATGGAGACATTTTTCCTTTGGTAAGTAAAGGTTTTCCCTGCATTTCACTTATGGGTAAGGATCTCTCATGAATACCTGGTGGTAGATGAATTCCATGTTTTACAATCACGGGCATTCTATTTGCAGTCATTGTAACAACAGTGCTACCATCAAATTCAGTTCCAGGTTTCAAAGATCTGCTTAACTTCGTGACAAGGTGGAACATATTACCATCCTAGTCTCGAACTATAAATAGGTAGGATTCTTTGAAATTTCTCAGAGCACTCTTTCCATACTACTCTGCTATCAGAGTATTTCCTCATGGGTCTCTCTCCTTTCATTTGTCCTCAATGCTGCAGTGAACCACCTCTGGGTCTATATTTCTAATTATACCACTTTTCTTCCTTCCAATATTATGGCAGCTAACTATTACACGTTCTAAATCTTAACTCTGGGCTTTAGAAGCAATTGTGTCTGCTTCGAACACACAGCCTTCCTTGTCTACATTGAGCATTTAACTGGCAATTTAAAAAGGTCATTTTGTGACATTTCTGGCATTTCCCTAAGAAGAGCAAGTAGCCCCTTGAGGGAGGCAACTTCTCTAGGTTTCCCTGTAAATCCCTGCCATACAGCTTTACTCTGACAGATGGAGTTACTAAACATTTGATTTGATTTTGCATACACCTATGGTACAAGTAAACGTTCCTAATTCCTTCCTCAACAAATGCCATAAACAGGTAATTTTCAACACTAATGTATTAAAAATATTTGTAGTCTATTATCAGGTGTGATATTTCTTTTTACATTATATATCAAATTGTAGAGCCTTAATCTTGAATTCTTAAATATTTTCTGTGCACAATAAATGAACTCACTATATATGGCCATATATGGAGAATCCTGCAGTCATAGCATTTCAGTGGTTAGAATACACCTTAATGTTTCTCAACCATACTTTCTATTCATGTTACTATTCCTGAAAATAATTATTTCCAAATGCAGTGGAAAAGAATTTACTTATGGCAAGGTGATGGGCTGAATTTTTTTTCCCCCAAATTCATGTTGAAGCCCAACTCCCAAGATCTCTGAATTTAACTGTATTTGGATATAGAACCTTTAAACAAGTAAGTAAAATAAGACAGGGTGGGCCCTAATCCGATCTGACTGTTTTCCTTGAGAAGAAGCCATTTGGACACAAAGAGATATTGGGGTGCACATGCACACAGAGAAATAAACATGTGAGAACCATGAGAAGGTAAGCCTAAAAGAGAGCTCTCAGAAGAAACTAAACCTGCTGACACCTTCATCTTGGACTTCCAGCCTCCAGAACTATGAGAAAATAAGCTTTTGTTGTTTAAGCAATCCAGTCTGTTGTGGCAGTCCTATAAAACTAATATAAGCCACCCGCACATCACTAATGCAGCCAAATTCATAAAGAATCATGCAGTTGGGTTCTAAAACACATCTTGACAGGTCTTAAAAGATGACAAGGTGAGAAGTCCAAATTTTTTCTAAAACTTCCAAAAAAAGGCAAAAAATGGAATCTTAACCACTATAATTTATTGAGCATGAATGTTGTATCTGGCCTAGTGCCAAGTGCCCCAAACATAATCTCACTTAATTCTCACAAAAATTCCAGGAGAAATGTAGTAGTATAATCATCCCTATTTTCAGATGAGGAAACTGACTATTGGAGATGTTACATGATTTAATTAAGGGCACGATATTCCCCTCTCCTTTTATTTCTTTTTAGTTAACATGTTGATTTTTCAAGAAATTTTTTTTGATTGGGGAAAGGGCCTATTTGGTGATGGACTGTCCTGGGAGTGAATCTCTATTTAGCTGTTTCTTCCTATATGATCTTAGGAAAGTCTCTTAATTTCTTTGACTTAGTTGCTTCATTTGTAAAATGGAGATAATGACACTTACCTCATAGGATCAACTAAGTGAGATTATGAATATATCTCAGCTACTAGAATGCCCAGCTTATAGCAGAGTTACAATTAAGTGGTAACTAAACACACACACACACACACACACACACACACACACACACACACACACAGAGAGGAGAGAGAGACAGAGAGACATCTCTCTTCTTCCTGGCCAATATCATACCCAGATAGTCACGTAAAGTATTTCAAATGGTGAACTAGAAAGGAAGGAACCATTTGCCACTATGCGGTGAGGTCCAAGTCACATTTAAGTCTAACAGTCTTTCCTCTGGGGTCACTATATATTGCTTACATGTTACAGCTCTTACAACTTTATCAAGAAAAGAATTTTCTAAAGGATGAATGCCACATTTTTCAATAAAGATTAATTCTGAATTGGCAATATCACTTCCTGTATGCAGTTTTGCAAAAAAAACAAAAACAAAAACAAAAACACACACACACACACACA
>NW_012106086.1:1173972-1186370 GCF_000951045.1 Mandrillus leucophaeus | reverse complement strand
GAGAGAGAGACAGAGAGACATCTCTCTTCTTCCTGGCCAATATCATACCCAGATAGTCACGTAAAGTATTTCAAATGGTGAACTAGAAAGGAAGGAACCATTTGCCACTATGCGGTGAGGTCCAAGTCACATTTAAGTCTAACAGTCTTTCCTCTGGGGTCACTATATATTGCTTACATGTTACAGCTCTTACAACTTTATCAAGAAAAGAATTTTCTAAAGGATGAATGCCACATTTTTCAATAAAGATTAATTCTGAATTGGCAATATCACTTCCTGTATGCAGTTTTGCAAAAAAAACAAAAACAAAAACAAAAACACACACACACACACACACAAACCCTCACTAAGTATTCAAGCCTATCAGTGAGATAAATTTTCTCAGGTCAAATTACCAAGGGGACTAAGTTTCAGATTATATGCCTTTTTAAACAAACAACTAAAAAAATGCATAGTATCATTTGTAATCTCAGTAACAGTGGCAAACAACATTTAGAAGTTGGGTGTGTTTTTTTAACAGATGAGAAGCGTATACTGGTATGTCTGTTATAGAAAGGAAATGATTCATGCATAATGGGGGATGAAAGATTTCATTTAGTTACAATACTTTCATTGTACTCAAAAGACAAGGAAGTCATGGGTTAACCTATAGAACACCTTTGTAACCTGTATTTGACTTGCAGCTATGCCTTGATGGCTATTTTTCTTGATTAGTGGAGGAATTTTCCATGTTCATAAAGTGATCTTTCAAAAAATATTACTGGATAATATCTATTATTTTATACTCATTCCCATATTCCATTCTAGAGTTGTTATCCGTTAAGTTAAAATTGTTAACTTATCACCTTGCAATTACCACCTATTCAAATAACTGGATTAAGCAGAAAATCAATTAACTGATCTACTTAGTACACACTAATTGACTGATCACCCACTAAGTACATATGGCTGTAATCGGTGCTGGGAGATACTAAGAAATACATATATATAAAATACAAATTATATTTTAAAGTATATAATTATAATGTATGTAATATATATAATGTAATAGTCATATGATATACATATATAATATGTATTTATACATTAATAATAGGAGACAAGGAGACAAGATATACAGATGCAGAATCACTGAGTAGAAGTTTACCTCATTTTACCAGTGGGAGACAGAAGTCGCGGTCATCATTTCATCTTAATAGAATGTTAGGAGGTGGTTTGATTAACTTTCTCCTACTAAAGTAACATCTAAGGAAACACAGATGAGTATGTGGCTAAGCTGATCTGTCTGACTTCAATGAACAGCAATACAGAAGAAGTGTTTTAGAAAGACTAATTTGGCAGGGGTTTACTGAGTCAGTAAGAGGGAACGGAAACCAAGCCAAGGAGGTCAACTGGGAAGTCACTGTACAAGTAAGACGACAAGGGCCTCAACTAGGTGGGACAAGGAAATGGCTAGAGATGCAAAGACATTTAGAAGAAGATGATCAGAACTTGATGGAAGTCTGAACATGATTTGAAAGGAGAAGCATGATTTTAAGTTTGTATTATATTATTAGTAAAGACTGGCAGAATGAGATAGATGGAGGTGGTGGGGAGAGGAGATTAGAAGGTAATTGACTTAGTTTTAAATATTTTCTTTTTATAATAAAATTATATAAAACATTTCACTGAAATTTGGGAATGAATAATCTGCAAAAAAGGTAGTTAGGCATACCTAACTGTATATACCCAAGAGCATTAACATGCAGGTTCACATAAAAACTTGTACATGAATGTTCATAGCAGCATTATTCATAATAGCCAAAAAGTGGCAACAATCCAAATGTCCATCAACTGATAAATGGATAAACAGAATGTGGTATGGACTTATAAAGGAATATCAGTGAGTCATAAAAAGAATGAAGTACTGAGACAACATGGGGGACCCTTGAAACCATTATGCTCAGTAAAAGCAGCCAGTCACAAACGACCACACATAATATGATTCCATTTATATAGACAATGTAAATTTATAGGATCAGAAAGTAGACTGGTTGTTGCCTGGGACTAGGGGATTTGAGGGAACTGACTGTAAGCAGACTGAAGGTCTATTCCCCTGAAAATTTCCTGTGTTGAAATCTTAATCCCTAAGGTGATGGCATTAGGAACTGGGGGCCTTTGAGAGGTAATTATGTCAAGAGAGGGATTAGTGCCCTTATAACAGAGACCCTGGAAGGCTCCCTTGTCCCTTTTGTCATATGAAGACACAGCAAGATGACGATCATCAATGAATGAGGAAATGAACCCTCTCCAGATACTGGCTCTGATCTTGGACTTCCCAGCCTCCAGAACTATGAGGAATAACTTTTTGTTGTTTATAAGCCAATCCAGTTCATGGTATTTTGTTAGCAACCCAAGCTGACCAAGACAGATTGCTAATGGGTATGGTGTTTCTTTTTGGGGAGATAAAAATGTTCTAAAATTGATTGTGGTGATAGTGGCACAACTCTGTGAATACGCTAAACTGAAAAAAACACTGAATTGTACTATTTATATTGGTGAATTGTGTGGTTTTATCAATTATATTTTGATAGATCTGTTAAAAAAGGTGGTTAAGAAATTATATTTCCAAGCAAACATTACAGATTCAGGAGGAGGGTAAAAAAACTGCTAAGAATTTGGAACCCATCCACACACACACAAAAATAAATAAAAAAAAACTGCTAGGAAAACTGTTAGGTCTACATATATGAAAGGCTTAAGCACATGGTATTAAAGTACAGTGACAAACATTTTACCATATATTCAATCAAGTACTTGTCTGGAGACATGTGCTCCACAAGTTTTGATAATCTATTGTTATGATCTGAATCTTTCCAAACACCTGATTTATCAGATTGGGGTTAAATAATAAACCAAAAATGTCTATGCATGCATGCCAAAAAAAAAAAACAGGCACTGGTATGAAACTATTATCTTATGCTTCACTTTGGATGGTGAGATGATGAATGATTTATTTTCTGCATTTTTCTACTTTTCTATACCGCATTTTATGAGTGTTAATTAGTTTTAAAATCAGAAGGAAAAAACCCGACAACATTGCCTCTTGCCACATACTGAATGTATAAGATCTGTTCATCTCACCTCTTCATTCCCTACTTTAATACTAATGCACTCTATTATACTTATTTACCTGTTGGTCTCTACACACAAACTGGAAGTTCTCTGAGGACAGGGCCAACCCTTACTTGATTCTGTATTCAGAGTACTTAATTTACTGCCCAGTTTGGCTATAATTGGAACTCAATTAATACATGCTGAGTGGTATTGCTCCTCTCTGCAAGAAGGATTTCTGTCCCTTCTTTCTTTCAACTTCAGCTCCTCCTGTCTCAAAATTCACTTCCTTGGTTCATCTCTGGGTAACTCAAGTGCAAGCAGGTGTATCTGCAGAGATACGTATATATGATTAGATGTATACACACCAAGAGCCAACTCCAAATCCAATTTATATTGTTGTATCTGTTTATGCTTTAATCTGTCTGTGGCACCAGACAATATCTGCCTGCAAATAATGTGTATTTAAAAACTGGGGCTGGCTGACAATTATTCTCCTATATCCAAAACCTTGTGAAAACCTTCACAGAAGCAGCAAGAGGCAAGCAGGATAGGAACTTTGCCCTCCAGTGCTTGCTTCAGCCAGGTATGCAGGCTAGGGATGGTCTCCTTGGAAGACAAAGAAAGAGAAGTGTTCAAAAAAATGTAGCAAACGCAAAACAGTATAGGATTAAGGAGGGTGGGGAGGGGAAAGACGCACTTGAAGAAGTAAAACTGGTCCAGAAAGGGAGAAGGGCTGGTAGGAAACAGCACAGAAAAAAACAATTTAAAGCCCAAGTAATGAGAAGGAAAGACTGTGGCAGAAAGAAGAATCTGAGACGAAGTTCCGTCACAGAGACTGAGACTGATAGGAAAAAACCTCTGCCAGGCAAGGGAGGTGCCACTTAGAGGAAAGACTTGTGTCTCTAACACAAGTTAGAGTGTGTGCTGGCATCACTGTCCATAGGAGGGACTATGAGTCTGGTAATTTCCTTAAAAATAAATAGCTGAATTAATTTTTCCTTGTTACCAGATGTGAATAATTTATTTATCCACAGAGGGCTCATATTTACTAGACTATGAGTAACTTCCTCTAGAGAGAGAGGGAGAGAAAGAAAGAGAGGGAGAGCAGAGAGACAAACCCTACCATTTTTCAACTCAAAATTGAGGATCAAAATTAAACTAGAACTCATCAAACTACTTCAGATTTCTGAAACATTACAAAACTCATAAATTAATATATTTACTGAGTCAATTCTACATATGACTAAAATAAGACTAAGTGGTCATTGAGATGAAAAAGTCATCTCTAATCACTGACAAAAATTGAATGAGTATCTCCCATTTGCAAGAAATAATTATTTCTCTTAAATATTCAAAGAATTTCATTTCTATTTTCCCCATGTCATCTCTTCCTGCCTTAGTCTGCTCAGGCTGCAATAACAGAGTACTGCAATCTGGGTGGCTTAAACAACAGAAATTAATTTTCTTGTGGGTCTGGACGGTGGAAAGCCTGAGATCAGGGTGCCAGCATGGTAACTCAACAATTTAGGCTTCTGGTAAGATCCCTCTTCCTGGCTTGTACCTGCTTTCTTGCTATGTACTCATGTGGCTAGAGAGAGGGCATGCTCTTCAGTGTCTCTTCTTATAATGGCACTAATCCAATCATGGGAGTCCCATCCTCATGACCTCATTTAACCCTAATAATCTCCCAGAAGCCCCATCTCCAAATAGCATCACAATGGGGGTTAGGGCTTCAACGTAAGAATTTTGGAAGGGACACAAACATTCAGTCAGTAACACATCCTTCCTCCTATTACTGAATACAATATACCTTCCATAATTTTAAAATTAAAAAGCTGGGCTGGCACATCCTTGCCCACTATAGCAGCAATGAATGTGGTTTGTCTTTCTGTGACTAGGATCCAACTCTTCATTTTATATACTTTTGGATATTTTTTCTTGCCAAATTACATGATTTATTTATTTATTTATTTATTTCCCTTCCAAAGCCTCCCTTATCTCTTGCTCTCCAATCACACTGTTCAGGGGGATTGTTAAGGCTGGGAAAGAAACGATGATATATTTAGCACTTTCTAAGGGCTGGGTTCCTAAAACATTATTGCATTTTAATTCTCAATCTCACTGTGAAGTTAGGCGACTAGCAAGTACTGAATAACTTTGCAACTGAAAGAAAGTTTTAGAAAGAGGAAAATAAATCTGAGTCAAACTTAGGAAGCTACAATTTGCAAGGATAAAGACTTTATATTAGTGTTATTAACAAATTGGAGGCAAGTCAAGGATATGGTGCCCCTATGGAATCACCCCTGTCCCCCTGGGCTTCTTTAATAGTCAGATATCGCAGGCTCAACACTCCGGGGAATACTGTCTTCTGTCTCTTCATATAACCACAGAGCTTGGATAACCCTCCTGCTCCCTTGTGGAAATTCTAGCTATAATACTCACTATACTTTAAATTGGGCTTAGCATTGAAAAACTTTAATGACAACATGCTGGGAGGTCATTTGGAGCAAAGGTGATGGTGTGGTGTGGAGACAGAATAGAAGATTAGAGACGATCAGGGACACCTGGCAACATTAGTGCCATTGATTAATTAGTGAGACTTTGATTATTAACTGGGCTCAGGGCTTATCAATTGCCTTCATTCTGCAGCAGAACTCTGAACTACAGATATCACTCAACCAAATTAAAACCTCACCATACCCCGTAATAAACTTATTCTGTCTCACAACTCCTAGTCTTGCTTTATACTGTGCCTTCCTGGGAGAGAAGGCAAAGCTTTACCAGGGAATTCGTTCATGAGTGGGAACCTTAGCACTGTTGTTCTTCAATACCTGGTCATTTGGGTAGGAGAGGGCCCAGGAATAGGGTAACCAACGAGCCCAGTTTGCCCAAGATTGTGCCAGTTTCAGTACTGAAAATGCTGTGTCCTGGGAAACCTCTCTGTCCCAGGCAAACCGGGATGGTTGGTCACCCAATCCAGGAGACTCAGAACAAGAGGCTGTAGAAGACAGAATTTTTTTAAAAAATTAAGTTCTTTGTTATTTCAGTGGGGCAGGCTGTTTAAAAAAATCAAATAAGCATACCTCAAAACAATCAGAATGAAAGTGGTCCAGACAGACAGGTTTTATTCTATTTTTTCCTAATAACTCGCTGCTACTGTGTAATAAGGGACTAGACCGGGGGCAGTCCCCTCTTCATACCACAATTTAAGATGTTATTTCTCTCTCTCAGTAAATGACCTTGTAAAACTGTACGCATCTTGCCTCTTTGGCAGGGAAAGAGCATTGCCTATGGTTAGGTCCACAGTGTTAAATTAATAGTCTGCAGGAAGTGCAGGATCTAAGGAGGCAACCACAACTAGGGGGTCACTGGCGGGGAGCTACCTACACATATAGGATGACAAGGAGATTTCATCCAATTTGGTTGGTAGTGATAGGCTGTAAGCTGGGTTGAGAATGATTCTCAAGTGCTATGTAGGTGTAACAAGAGAGAGTGCTACATTAATCAGTAACACACACCTCTGAAAACGAACTAGCTAAGTGAATCAAGTTTTCTCTCATGATAGGCTGACTTCAAAACAATATTGACACAAGGAATAAAAATTAGAAAATACAAAAGTAAGTCTGTCTAATAGAGACATTTCAACAGCACATACTACATACATTACGGTAACCAAAATGTGGCTCTCAAAACCACTTCTTACTTTTAACCTCTGAATCCACTGGTTTTGTCTTCAACACAACATTTTTTTGCCAAAGGCAGTCTTATGGGCTCTGTTGTGGGTGCATCTTTGAGTATATAATTATCGTCACCTCTATGCTCACACACCTTTCTCTTGCAAAAACTCTAATATTGACATCAGCCGGATGTCAACAAAATGACATTTTTCTGAGGCTGAAGGTTTTCACGTTGCCTTTGGGGGAAAATAATCACTAGATATTTTTCTGAAATGGAAGTGTCTGTTGGCTGAAGTGGCTTCTTTAAAAAAAAGAAGGTTTGCTCAAAATGGAACCAAAAGTATCAGTCATAGAGCATTACAAATGATCTAAAAATATTCTCAAATTGGATTCAATCATTGGTTAAAAATAGTCCAAACACTGAAAGACTGATTTTCTCATTTTTTCCTTAAAAAATTATAATGTGCTCAACATATAAATAAGGGCTCTGGCCCTTGAATGTCAGTGATGTTGTCTACCAGTGTCTAGTATTGAGAGTTTAGTGTGATGATTAATCAACAAAAGCTAGCATTTATTTTATCAGAATAAAATTTTACTGGCCCAACAGCAAGTTTAACTTTTTCAAAAAGCTTATTTACTGAATTTATATGCTGAATGATACATCATGGGTACTGTCAAAAATAGCAAATGATTGCATGCCTGCATTAAAACATCTCATGTACACCATATATATCTACTATGTAGCCACAAAAATTCAAAATAAAAAATTTAAAAAGTAACAGATTATTTTGATTATAAAATACATATACATTGTAGAAAATTTGGAAAATAGAGTAAATAGATGAAAATAAAATACACAGCATCGCTTCCATTCTTTTCTCTTTTTATATACAAATGGATATGATGGTATCTCTAAAGATTTTTTTTTTCCAAACAAGCTAAGATGGCACCATATCCCAGGGCAGGATCTGAGTCTTGACTATAGTCCTTAGTTTTGAACAAGTACAGGGTGACAAGAAAGTGCATAACAAAGCTATGACTGAATAAAACTCAAACCTTGGTGAAGACAAGAATCAAGGACACATTAAAAAAACTATGGGTACACACACATTTTTCACCTACCTCTTAGTTTATATCTTATGACAGGGAGCAGGAGTAATCTTTTCTTTTTCCTTTATGAATGGTAAAGACAACTGTCTGAATATAATATGCCTATCCAGCACACTTTGGGTAGAATCCAATGATGTGTGATAACTCAACAATTTGGTACAGGAAACAGAGCCCACAACATTCCTCAGAAATTTCACAGGCAATCTAGACAGAACAGACCTATTTGAATAGGGATTTTTTGTTCACTAATATTTGAAGGATGCAATTTTTCACGGTGGATACATTGGGTTTGTGACAGATGCAAATTCAGATATGAATAAAACACAATTAAATGATTCAGACTCTGGAGCTGTGCTTCCACAGACCTGATTTCTGCATGGGCCAAACAAAGGAAAGTTGGTGTTTGACAACTGTGGATGACTCATCAGAGGAAGTTCTTACCATGTGGATGTGCTTGTTGAAATAAAACTGGTTAACAAAGCTAGCCTTTTTTTTTTCCCCTCTGTGGGCCAGCGAGGGTTTCATTTTAGGAAATGGAAGTGTCAATGTGGACAAACTGTTCTGAAGTATTTATAGCATAATGTAATGTGTTAGTTTCCTTAAACTGCCTTTGGACAAAGAATATGTGAATGGAAAATAAGATCTGAATTTCTAATACTGTCTGTGTCATCTGAACTATATTATGAGTATAAAATGATTTAGCACTGTGATATGTACAGACTGTGATAGGAATGTAGTGTAGCTACAGTGGGGTGTGCTAGTGGCTTCCCAATTAATTTTAAGAGCTCTTTTATTCATTAAGGATATTACACTTTGTCATATTCATTCATTTTCTCCAAGACTATCACGTGCTTTTTAACTTGGCGGTGTTTTTATTTTCTGATGAACAAAAGTTTTCAGTTTTTATATACTCAAATATATTAGTATTTTTGTTTGTGACTTTTTAATGCTTTGAAAATATATCTCCATTCCAGGGTCACAGATACTTCTCACAGTTTCTTTATTCTTTTATGGTTTCACTTTTAATATTTAACTCTTTAAGCCATCTGTCATTTGTTCTGTGGTAAGGAATAGTGATAATCTAATCAGGTTACCATTTTTCCCCCATGAAATTGACCAATTACCCTATTCTCATTTGTTGCATATGCCGTTCTGTCCTCCTGGATTTGTGATTTATGATAAGTTGCATCACTTCCTAAATTAGGGTTTCAAGTCTCATTCTCTATTCTGTTCCATTAATGTCTGTCACTTCTGCTGGTACCACATTATTTTTATTATTGTAATTGTATAATGTATTTTAGTGCTTGGTAGCAGGAGTTTCTCTTCATAACTTTTTTTTTTTTTTGTAACAAAAAATTCTTGGCTATTTTCACCAGTTTAACTTTTCCAAATGCATTTCAGGAAATCCCACTGGAATTCTGACTGGAGTTGCATAAACCTATGAATTAATTTGGAAAGATTTTATATCCTTACAACCATTCAATCCTCTTGTTCAGGAAAATGGAATATTTAGTATCTTTCTAATAATCAAATATTCTCTATATCTAGGTAAGTCATTTTTATGTCTATCAATCAAGTTTTATAGTTTTCTTGATACAAGTTCCACACATTGATTTACATCCATCTACATTTTTGGTTTTTATACTGGGAATGAGATGGAGCTGCTGCTAACTCTGGAGAAACTTACTGCTGATCTTTTACCTTTGGACATGATCCTGACTATTCTCCTGAGTGAGGGATTATCTTAGATTTGAAAAGTGTAGGAAGCAAAGGACAAGAGGGACATGTTGGGGGATGTAGTAGAGTCTGTTTTATATTCATAGTGAGAAGACTCTGAACCTCCCAGGAGGGCTCTAAAGGTTAAAAAACATGCAGCCAAAAGCACCGAAGATTAGTAAAAAGAAATAATGTGCAGTAAGTGCTCAGAGGGATGACTCATTGCATTGGATCATCCTTGGGAAACCACCTACTAAGCAGAATTTAGCAGCTGAAGCGTTATTTTTGGTGCACAGTTTATTGCTACTTCCTCTTGGGAAAAAAAGATTAATCCTAGCTCCCTAAAACACTTAAGAATGGTCATCCTGGCAAACCAGCGTGTCAGGTAACAATGCTGTTTCTAGATCAGGGCAGTGTTGGGTCCGCTGTAGAGATTTCTTTAGAACAAGAGAGAAGCACTTTACCACATGTTATGGAAAGGAGTATAGACCAGGAGACAGAAGATCCAGCTCTTAATGCTGGCTCTGTAACTGATTAACAAATAAATCCCAGAGTGCAGGCAGGCCACTTAATCTCTGCTCATCTGTAAAAAAAAACAGATATCACAGCTTCTGTCGTACTTCATATCACGGATGAAAATAACACAAAACAATAAACCATGTGAATAAAACAGTTAGAACTGCTGAGAAATAAAATTAACCTGCTCAGTAAAAGTAAGGCTACCAATCAAGAACAAATAGAACGAATTCTTACTCGTTCCAAAGTTATTTATTTTCGCTTAATACTGTATTACCTTCTCCTTTTTCTCTGCCCTGTGGTTTCTTTTCCTTGTTTCATTATGACTAAATATGCAAGGAAAATTCAGTGCTGTTATTTTGGTCCTATCTTCGGACCAAATCTCTAGATTTAATTTACCCATGATACCCTTCTGTGCTATTTACAAAGATCACTAAGAAAACTTTAAATATGATGAAGTTAGGAAAATGACAAATAAGGGGATAAATGCGTTTCCTTATTTAGGTGAGGACTATGGCTGAGGAGATTCTGTAACTTAGACATAGTCAGGGACATGATAAGAGCAGGAGCTGTAATCAGTTTTGCTAATGATGATTTCTAAACAATACTATTTTATCAAGTATTTAAACGCAATCTATCACAGCACATTTAAAAAAGTTGTAGCAAATATTTTTCGATTTGTTACTATTTTTTGAGACACGGTCTCATTCTGTTGCCCAGGCTGGGGTGCAGTGAAGTGATCTCAGCTTGCTGAAGCCTCCACTTTCCAGGCTCCATCATTCACCCACCTCAGCCTCCTGAGTAGCTGGGACCACAGGGGTGTGCCACCACACCTGGCTAATGTTTGTTTTGTAGAGATAGGGTTTTGCCATGTTGCCCAGGCTGGTTTCGAACTCCTGAGCTCAAGTGATTCACTGCCTTAGCCTCGCAAAGTGCTGGGATTACAGGTGTTCACCACTGCGCCCAGTTAACACAAATATTAAGGTCAACTTCCGGTTTCAGGACAAACTATTTAGCTTATTTATGAAGCAAATGAACTTACAAGAATGAGAAGGCTGAGGGGATATGATTATATATAAGATCCATTTGCATTATACATTCTCTAGAGAGGTATAACTGTCATATTTTTGATTTTACAACTATAAGAGAAAAATATCACTGGCAAAAGTTTTATGTCACTCATAAGAAATGAAACAGCATTTGATAAAAAACAGCATGTACGGGAAGAAATAATTACATTTTGGTAAACATATATGTTAAAAAAGATAAAATATCTATGAAATGTGCTTTTTTGCCCCCTGAGATGGAATGCCCAGGCTGGAGTGCAGCGGCACAATCTTGGCTCACTGCAACTTCTGCCTCCCGGGTTCAAGCGATTCTCCTGCCTCAGCCTCCCAAGCAGCTGGGATTACAGGTATGCGCCACCATGCCGACTAATTTTTGTATTTTTAGTAGAGACAGGGTTTTGCCATGTTAGCCAGGCTGGTCTCGAACTCCTGACCGCAGATGATCTGCCCACCTCGGTCTCAAAGTGCTGGGATTACAGGTGTGTGAGCCACTGAGCCTAGCCCGATTGCTTGTGTTTTCCTAAATGAAAACTTCAAAAATTTTGCTAGTGTATTACTCTTTAATATGAAAGCACAATAAAAGTTGTTAAAAATACAGCCATATGTTGCTACACTTATGGTTTTAGAAAGAGATGCATATGTAGACATAAAAAAAAAAAAGCTTCAGGAGGTATTTCTTCTATAATGTACTTAAGACTATGTGGCCACAGAGGGCTGTCAGGTTTTATAGACCTACGGGTTAAACAGCAACTGACTGTTTTACCCAAAAACTCCTTTTGAATTTAGAAAACAATTTAGTCATGTCTACTTCCAATATAAAGGATAATTACTGACCATTTAGACTTCATGATCATCACTGATAGTCTTGGCATTATAACTGAGGGACACAATTTCCTTGAAAATGAAATTTAGGTTCTTTTAAACTATAAAATAACTTCTGACCACTTTTGGCTAGATTAAAATCCTGAAGGAATTTTAAGGAAATATATAAGAGACTTTCACCTGAAGATCATTATTTTTAAGAAATTAAGTAGATAAAAACCAGTGTGACCTAAAAATGTTGAGTAAATAACTTTTCTTCAACATCAACAGCTAATAATAATAATAAAGGCAATTTACTGAACACTTATTATGGGAAAGGGGCTGCTTTGCTTTGTTTTACATATGTTGTCTCATTTACTCCTAATAACACTCTGCTAGGTAAATATCATTATCC
>NW_012106086.1:1158219-1172807 GCF_000951045.1 Mandrillus leucophaeus | reverse complement strand
TTTTCGATTTGTTACTATTTTTTGAGACACGGTCTCATTCTGTTGCCCAGGCTGGGGTGCAGTGAAGTGATCTCAGCTTGCTGAAGCCTCCACTTTCCAGGCTCCATCATTCACCCACCTCAGCCTCCTGAGTAGCTGGGACCACAGGGGTGTGCCACCACACCTGGCTAATGTTTGTTTTGTAGAGATAGGGTTTTGCCATGTTGCCCAGGCTGGTTTCGAACTCCTGAGCTCAAGTGATTCACTGCCTTAGCCTCGCAAAGTGCTGGGATTACAGGTGTTCACCACTGCGCCCAGTTAACACAAATATTAAGGTCAACTTCCGGTTTCAGGACAAACTATTTAGCTTATTTATGAAGCAAATGAACTTACAAGAATGAGAAGGCTGAGGGGATATGATTATATATAAGATCCATTTGCATTATACATTCTCTAGAGAGGTATAACTGTCATATTTTTGATTTTACAACTATAAGAGAAAAATATCACTGGCAAAAGTTTTATGTCACTCATAAGAAATGAAACAGCATTTGATAAAAAACAGCATGTACGGGAAGAAATAATTACATTTTGGTAAACATATATGTTAAAAAAGATAAAATATCTATGAAATGTGCTTTTTTGCCCCCTGAGATGGAATGCCCAGGCTGGAGTGCAGCGGCACAATCTTGGCTCACTGCAACTTCTGCCTCCCGGGTTCAAGCGATTCTCCTGCCTCAGCCTCCCAAGCAGCTGGGATTACAGGTATGCGCCACCATGCCGACTAATTTTTGTATTTTTAGTAGAGACAGGGTTTTGCCATGTTAGCCAGGCTGGTCTCGAACTCCTGACCGCAGATGATCTGCCCACCTCGGTCTCAAAGTGCTGGGATTACAGGTGTGTGAGCCACTGAGCCTAGCCCGATTGCTTGTGTTTTCCTAAATGAAAACTTCAAAAATTTTGCTAGTGTATTACTCTTTAATATGAAAGCACAATAAAAGTTGTTAAAAATACAGCCATATGTTGCTACACTTATGGTTTTAGAAAGAGATGCATATGTAGACATAAAAAAAAAAAGCTTCAGGAGGTATTTCTTCTATAATGTACTTAAGACTATGTGGCCACAGAGGGCTGTCAGGTTTTATAGACCTACGGGTTAAACAGCAACTGACTGTTTTACCCAAAAACTCCTTTTGAATTTAGAAAACAATTTAGTCATGTCTACTTCCAATATAAAGGATAATTACTGACCATTTAGACTTCATGATCATCACTGATAGTCTTGGCATTATAACTGAGGGACACAATTTCCTTGAAAATGAAATTTAGGTTCTTTTAAACTATAAAATAACTTCTGACCACTTTTGGCTAGATTAAAATCCTGAAGGAATTTTAAGGAAATATATAAGAGACTTTCACCTGAAGATCATTATTTTTAAGAAATTAAGTAGATAAAAACCAGTGTGACCTAAAAATGTTGAGTAAATAACTTTTCTTCAACATCAACAGCTAATAATAATAATAAAGGCAATTTACTGAACACTTATTATGGGAAAGGGGCTGCTTTGCTTTGTTTTACATATGTTGTCTCATTTACTCCTAATAACACTCTGCTAGGTAAATATCATTATCCTCATTTCAAAGGGAGAAACTGAGATTTAGGTTAAGTCAAGATCAAATATCAAATTAAAAAACTCTAACATCTACTATGCAATAACAGCCAACGACAAGGCCAATGGTATACATACAAGCTGATTACCATGTTTTGGGAAAGCAGAAAAAAGAGAACATTGAGATAAATTTCAAAATTTGATCACTTGCTGAAGGCATTAAAAAAAATGAAAGGTTGTACTGTGTTCATTTATCTCATCTAATTAAGTACAGCCCTTTAAAGCTTATAAAGCATTATGAGTAAAAGTATTTAACATATTACAAATAACATGTTGGTATATTTTGTTAATAGATGTTGTCTGCATTGCTCATAAAATGCACCTTCAGATGGTATAATTTTAGCTCGTAACTAATGTATACTTTGGATTACTGTGGTTTTGCGTGCTAAAAAGTTTAAAAGACATTTTCATTTTCTTTATACGGAAATTCATAAATTTGCCAAAAGATATAAAAAACAAACTTTTAGTCTATCTTTGGCATTATTTTTACGAACATCAGTATATTTTTAAAATAAGTGATGTATTTCAAAAGATGAACCTTGGAAGTAGGAAGGCGTCAATACCAGGGAGGAGGCTGCAGGCTGAGCATGGAGCAGAGTGACTCTGCCACACCAATCCCACGTTCCACAACTGAACAATGTTTTACTGTCTCATGTCTTACTGACCCACTCATTTGAGGCTGAACTTTTTTGGTACCTTTACCCGCTCATTTGGGAATTCTGCCAATGCCCAGATAGAAGGATGCTTCAGAGCAAATTGGGGTCTGCCTCATTGAGTCTTGCTTTGTGCCTGCTCTGACAGGCAGCAGGACAACACACCCTGTGTTGACCCTCCAGACTGGGCAGGAACCTCAGTCCAGCTCTGCCATTGACTGGCTGTGACCCTCGTGGGCAACACTAACTCTGAGACTCAGAGTCTCTTTAGTCTATTCCAGAGTGGGTTCCTTGAATGCCTTGAAGGAACATCACTTACCTACTAAATTATAATAAAAATGTCCACAAATAAAATATGTCTTCTTCATTAGCGCTTGAAGATGTCTTTTGACCCCCCCAGAGTTAAACAAACATTGGATGCCAATGATATGCTGAAAATTACTAACTTTTGCTTTTCAAGGAGAACCACCATATCTCATCAAATCCAACATGTCACCAATTGACAGCAATTCACATTTTGATTTTAGAAATAAATGCGAAAAAAATGTAGATCTCAGAAACACTGCAATGTGGTAGAATAGTTGGCAAAATAGCAATTTTCTTGTTGAGGGGTGATGAAATGCTTCAGCTACACTGTATTGAGATTCTCCTGATGTTACCCTGGGACTTACACTGCCTGCTTCTTTATGAATCCACTTAATATTTCATTCAATGAATACAGATTTACTGAAAATACTTTCTCAAAATATTAAAGAAAAATCTTGGAGTTTTGGTGAACACACGTAGAAAGCCGCTTCCTTAAAGTTCTTGAAATAAAAAAAGTACACATGAGAGATTCTTTGCTAAGCACTTCTCAGTTACAATGAGTTATTTCCTGATAACCAATGAACAATAGCGACATTATTAAACATTTGTTTTGCAAAAGGCAGTAAAAAGGACTATGGGGTAAACTCTTTGGATGTAACTTGGTGACCAGATCCTTAGGTTCTTTTACATATTAGTGGTCTGAGGAGCATGTTAGGAGACTGACAAAAATAGTCTCAATTAAACGCTATTCTCTTCCTTCAAGAAAAGCTTTCTTGCTCAGCAGTATTACTGGACAGCATGGCTTTGGTGCTTAAAGCCTTCCTGTTCTCACTGGAAAATTGGAGTCAGTGTCTTAGGCACCACCATGCTGAGGCACCCTCACGCCTAATGATCACATCAGACTGTGCAGGCTTCAACCACTTTAAACAATTTCCTTTGTCTCCCCTTCCTTTCCTGTAAATTTTTTTGTTGTTTGGTTGTTATGAGTAGTGACAGTTTCTGGTTTCTTTCGTTTACCAACGGTTTCCTTTACCACAGCCTGTATTCCTCCTGCTGGAAGCCTGGCACCATTGGAAGCTGGAAGAAAAACCACAACTGAATAGCCTGGCACTTACTTTAACAGTCATTTCCAACCACAGATTAATACTGTTACTGGATTTGACTAACGGCTCTCAATCAGCCCAACTGTCATCGCTTGAGAACATGCTAGTCAGTGAAAGTTAAAAAGGAAACTATAAGCAAATCCAAATTATGGTATAATTTTTCTGACTGCTTATCTTTTGAATCCAAAGGTATCTATCTCTCTAAATCTTCTTCTGGGTTCTCCTTAATAATATGTTTAATGTATAGATCAGGAGATAATACACCACCTGGCTGCAACTAGGGGGAGGTTGAAGTCAGGAGGTAAGGGTTGCCACAGGTCCTGGCTAGCCCATGGAACGTATATTTTCCTGCACCTTGCTCTGCCCACCTTTGGAAACAGCACTGGAAACAGCTGGTGTTAAGTGTGCTAAGCAGCCAGCATCAAAGTGCAAATGCAAGGGGGCCCTCATGGAGGTTCTGTGTTGATAACAGTGATGTTCAATGCTAGCCTATCACAAACAGGAACCAGGTTTTTCTCTTTTTCATTTACTTTGACACAGTAGACTTCAGGTCCAGCGCAGTTGATAGGATTTTTCAATAGGTACAAAAGAAGGATTGTATAGCACATGATATGGTATATGACTAACTTAATGAAAATAAGAGTCTATCCCAACTTGGAGCTTCCCGTATCAACAAAAACTCCATATTCTATGACTGAAGGCTTTGAAAACTTACTCATCCCAGCTTTTGGTCCTGACAGAATCTAACCTACAGATACAGAGAAGAGAATGTGGATGACTACTACTTCCTGACTGACGACTTCTGGGTCTTACTCTGGGTATTTCACACACATTTAATCCCAATCTTCCGCCTTAAAAATGTATTGAATGACATTCATTTAATACATCCCTGGAGGGAAAATAAAATAGAAAAATATTTCTGGAGGGCAATTTTGCTCCATGTATCAAAGGGCTCAGGGTTTTGAATATGCTTTGTATCACTATTCCACTTCTGGGAATTAGCCCTAAAGGAGTAATAATGAGAATGAAGAAAACTACTTATACGAATGTGCATCACAGCTTTTCTTAAAGTCACACAAATTTCATTCACTCAACCAATATTTACTACACGCCTACTATATGCCCAGGGAATATTTAAATACAAATAAATAAGATCCAGATATATTTTTATATAAGAAAAGCAGATTACAAAAAAGGGTGATCTAATTTTATAAGAAAATTAAAATGTTATAATGCATAGGAAAAACAGTTGAAAGATAATTACGAAACCATTAGTAACGGTCATCTCTTGATCACTGGTTTATGGTTTATTTTTCTTTCCTCTTGGTTTTATTTTAAAGTAAGTATCTTGTAAAGAGCCACCTGACACTATGTAAATCTCCTGATCAAATTTCCACTCAGTAGTTTTAGCATCATCCACTGATGATTTTCTAACTCCATCATTCACTCTGTTATTATTGGTTGTCAGTCTACTGTAAGACAAAGCTCCCCTTTATCTCACTTTATTTATATCAGCATAGACTCATGGATTTTAATTTTATTCGGGAGATTATAATCCTTTACTATAATTATGTATTTTGATACCCAAATTGTCTCATATTTGTCCAGTGGCTCCTTCAAGCTAAATTCTGTGCCTTTTTGGTGTGTTCCCATATATATATATTTTTTGAGACGGAGTCTCGCTCTGCCGCCCAGGCTGGAGTGCAGTGGCACGATCTCAGCTCACTGCAAGCTCCACCTCCTGGGTCCATGCCATTCTCCTGCCTCAGCCTCCCGAGCAGCTGGGACTACAGGCGCCCGCCACCTCGCCCGGCTAATTTTTTGTATTTTTAGTAGAGACGGGGTTTCACCGTGTTAGCCAGGATGGTCTTGATCTCCTGATCTCGTGATCCACCCGCCTCGGCCTCCCAAAGTGCTGGGATTACAGGCTTGAGCCACCGCGCCCGGCCCCTGTTCCCATATTTTTTGAGCATCTTCTTACTTTCTGGTATAGCAAGATACTATAGACTTATACTCTTTAGTCGTATTTTAAAAGCTCTACAACAACCACGTATACTTTTGTTAAATGAAAGAACATAATACATACTATTTTAAAAATAATCTTACATAAGATGCATACATTATACAGATTTTTATAAGATTTTTTTTTTTTTTTTAAAGTCCAGATTGCTGATCCTACATGGTTCAGGAATATTAAAACAAATGGGCCTTTTGAGTTCCACCTGAGATGGGAGAGGATAGCACCTGTCTTACAAACCAGTATGAAAGGAAATTATGTCTAGTGAGATCATTAAATGCATAAGTCATTGCTCTTTACTTGATTAAAACCAGAAAGCCAGCCCCACAGCCTTAGATAAGAAAGGCAACAGTTAAAGTACATTCTGTTCGATTAATTAATGTCTCACAGTCAAATGTCTCTGTCTCGCCCCTTAGCAAACTGCATAGAAGAATGGTGAGACACCATCATTTTCATCTGAGTGATTGAGTTTCTTCCTGCTGACTGTTTGGAGTTCCCCTATGAGCTGGCGTAAGGTACTTCTTCCTGTGGCTCAGAGTAAGACTCTGAGAGCCTTGGGGACTGCCCTCTGGATTACGTGAGGAACTATGGAAAACAAGGGAAGACCAAGTAGGAGCCCCCAACTCCTCCTTGTGGAGCAGTCAGCTGACCTCATGCCTTGACCCCAGAGCCCTGCCTAGTTTCTTTAATCTTACTAGATGGGTTTCCTTAAACTCACTTGCATGCTCAGCCTTTTGCCAGACTCTAGGACCAGCTCTGGCCTTTGTGGTGACTGTGGTGGGATACAGGGGGAGAGACATAAGGAGCACTACCATGATTAGTCATCACTTCACTATTGAGTCATTCGGCCATGCCGCCCAGCCTGCTGTGACCTCAGTTCATGCTGTGTACCCCAGGCTCGAGGCTCTGTCTAGAATTCCAGTACTCCAGGTCCTTGGCCTTTTTTGACTCTGAATTATTCTAATGTCTTCTGTTCCCTCCGACAAGAAGCCATCCTTTATCCTGTTCTGGAAAAATGATACACCAAGGTAATTTAACATTATGAACAGGAAGTTCAGTGGCTAAGTTTCACTGAACATGTACAATGCAAAAGACAAAAGTGCTTTATACGTACTGTTTAACCTCAGATCAATGCTATGTGGGGGATATGTATTAATATCCTCATTTTACAATTGAGGAAACTGAGATTGAGGGATGGTTAATAATAACTCATCATCACTGAGCTAAGAAGTGATAGAGACAACTAGATGCTCCAAAGTTGGCTCTCATGTCCACTTCACTACATTGCATCATTTGGCTATGACTATGGAACTGCTAGTGGATTTGAGACTCAGGCTGAAAAAAGCAGTGTTTTTTTTTGTTTTTGTTTTTGAGACAGGGTCTACCTCTGTCACCCAAGCTGGAATGCAGTTGTGTGATCACAGCTCAATGCAGCCTTGACCTCCTGGGCTCAGGTGATCCTCTCACTTCAGCCTCCAAGGTAGCTGGGACTATAGGTACGCACCAACACACCTGACTAATTTTTTGTAGAGACAGGGTTTGGTCATGTTGCCCAGGCCAGTCTCGAACTCCAGGACTCAAGTGGTCTGCTTGCCTTGGCCTCCCAAAGTGTTGAGATTACAGGCTTAAGCCACCACGCCCGGCCAAATCCCAGGTTTTTAAAAATACAAATGAACAAATAGGAATAACACTGGTAAGCCTGATGTTGAGACCAAGTAGTATTCTTCAGTTGGTTCTAAGAAAAGAAAGAGGTGATCCCAAGGAGCCTGTAAGTCCGTGAAGAACTTGGAACAGGTTTGCCATTAGAGCACGCTTCAGCAGCTCATTCACTCATTCAGCACATTTGGAGTCTGTGATGTGCTTATCACTACGCTGAGTGTAGGGAACACAAAAATAAGACTGACAGGGTCCCTGCCCTTGTGAGGCTTACACTTTAGGGAGAAAGAAAATCATTAAGTGTTAAGTGTTATGAAGAAAATAAGATACGCTGGTGGAGAAGAATAGAAAAAGCCTCTTTAAGGAGGTGACACTTAACCTAAAGGATGAAACAGAGGAGGCAGGGCTGCTGAAGTCTATTCACTTTCTTTTCATCTTTGGTTGTAGCTAGACTTTTTGAGTACTCTTCAAGGGAGCTTTATGACTTGGGTTCTGTTAAACAAGTCAACCACGATGTTATAATCCATGTGGCTTTATCATGAATGGTTTCCTTCACCCTGTTCAAAACATCACAAATGTGATATAAATGGGACACTTACTATTCAATCTAAAACTGTTCTCATTTATTTATTTATTAAATACAGAAAAATCCCTTTAAAATCAGGGATAAGAGGAAAGGTCTTTGTGTTTCGCAGAGTTCATCCAAGTGTACTATTTGTTTCTTCCCCATGGAATTGCCGTATCAGCTTTAGGAAAGATGATGAAAGAAAAGAAATGGGCCCAGAGGGACCTAAGGAAACCAGGCCAAGCTTGCTGTTCATGTGGACCCTTAGGGGGAGAATGGAAGGCAAAAGCAGAGAGCTGGGTCCAATTTTCTTTCTCAGTGCTATCTGTGCAGTGGTCAGATGTGGCACTCACAATCAAAAGGCTTTTGAAACAGCACTGGTGAGTCCTGACCTCTCTTCTTCAAATTTCTGAAAATGATACATTTTATTATCTCATGAGCAGAGATACTAGAGATTCCTCTTAAGGCAGAAGGGGGAGACCTAGGGTCCCTTTCTTTGCTATAATCTAACTGCATTTTCTCTGGGAGAACAGAAGCTCCCCACGGATATGTGGGGTTGGGACAAGTGGCTATTTACAGTTAAGAAGGGAATATTTTTGAGGTTTAGAGAATTCAAATCACGATTACTATCTCATGTTCAAAGACTGAAATAAAAATGGCTGTGTACTCTTTTCATAGAGCAATTTGACATTCTGAGGCCCTCTACTCCCTGGCTTCCAGAAATCTATTTTTCCCTCCATCACAATATTTCCTTTAACTACTGAATAATTAACTCTAGTCACTAACCTAGTCTCATAGGAAGAAGGCTTGTGAAATCTGCTCCTGATGCATGTAATAAGTGTAGAAGGACACATTAAGTAATGTGTACAGTTGGGGAAGGCCAAAATTCCTTTCCCAAGGCCTGGTCCACCCTGAAACAGAGGAAGGAAAGCTCATACTTTAATTATTGAACAGGCATTCCAGTGGTTCACACATTACCCGGACCTTAGAAGTTTCTTCTATCATACAGAAGGAACCTGGATCAGCAGGCTCGCCTGCTCTTCTTTGTCTGCCAGTGGAACTCCACACCAACTGACCAAAGCTGTCACCACCCCAGGCTGCCAATGTGGGCCTCCAGATTGTGAGGCCACAGGGTCAGATATGGGGCCTGGCACTGCACTGCCACAGTGCTGCATGTCCAAAGACGCAAGCAGCCAGGCAGAGCCCTCTCTGTCACAGCTTGGCCACCCGTCTGAGAGGGAAGACAAATCCCATTTCATCGGGTTTGGCATGGAAAGCAAATTGCCCACCCCCACATGCAAAAGCACTTGAGTGGCAGAAGGAAAAGTACACACCCCAGGTGCGAATACAAAAGTGGGTCTCTTTGGGATGAACGTTCTGGTTAATTTGATTTGGAGTCTATAGTGTTTTCACTCAGCTCTCATCGGTTTTTAAGCCGTATTACAGCTCCCGGGCTTCTAGGATAATTCTCTTAATGAAGTAATGAAATGCCAAAGAAATGGCATCACAGGGCTTTGCCCTTTCCTGCTTTTTAAAGGCCATCAAAACCATCATTCCTTAACATACCCATACAGGAAAAAAGATGAGGCTTATCTTGTTTTTAAGCTATTGTGTTGCCAGCATTTCCATCGTACAAGAAAGATAAGTAAATACTTGCAAAATGAAGTCTGACCCAAGCTTCACCTGATATGCAGTTTCTATCTTGCTGAGTGCACATGATAATAAGATTTCAAATCAGCATTAGAAACCATGGTTCAATCCAGAAGTGTGCTCCTGCAACCCTGGGGGTGCTCCTGATGACTTCACAGTGAAGCCACCATCACAAACAGGATTTCCTAAAGAGGTCTTAGGGTGAGGAAGCTTCATTCTAACTTTGGCTCTGCCATCTGGGCAGCACTGCTGCTCCTCCCCTCCTATAAACAGGCAGTTAGAGGGGGCAGGGGCACTCCTTCCTATTGTTCCTCATGGCTCTCACTTCCCTTTCATCTTTGGTAATAGCTGGAATTTATGAGTATGTTGGATGACCTTCCAAGTCTTTTCTTCAGAGTTTATTTACTTCGTGGATACTCCTCAGCAAGGCTCCATCTTTTGACGGCTCTCACCCCAGCTGTATTTGTCCAGAGGTGTGGCTTTATCTCTGTATGGCACTGAATTGAATGGAAAAGGACTCATAAAGACTGTGTGTGATTCATATAGTCCAACGGTGATTGTCGCATACACGACACTATTTCCCAACTTATACCTTCCAGTACAGCCAGATCTTGCTTTTCTGAGAATGAATGCACTGCTATTTTGTGGCTTGCCTCGTGAAGTTCTTGTTAAATATCCAATGAAATATCTCCAAAATCCAGCTCAGGACTAACTTCAGGAAGCCCCTATTATTCTAGTTCAGGGTAATATCTAAGTTTTCTAAGCTCTTAACAGTTTTAAAAATCTGTACCATGTGGCTCAGCACTTACACATGCATTGTCTAATACTGCTTGCTAATTATTACTTGCTGACACATCATGCACATTTTTATTTGCTCATGTAGTTTATAACCTCCTTGAGGCTCGGTCTTCAGGTTTTTGCTATCTTCCACAGTGCCCAGAAAGACTGTAAGCACCTGGTAGGTTTTTTTTTTTTCCCCTTGAGATGGAGTCTTGCTGTGTTGCCCAGACCGGAGTGCAGTGGCGTGATCTCAGCTTACTGCAACTTCTGCCTCTCAGGTTCAAGCGATTCTCCTGCCTCAGCCTCCTGAGTAGCTGGGATTGCAGGTGCCTGCCATCACATCCGGCAGATTTTCGTGTTTTTAGTAGAGACAGGGTTTCACCATGTTGGCCAGGCTGGTCTTAAACTCCCAATCTCAGGTAATCTGCCCACCTTGGCCTCCCAAAGTGCTAGGATTACAGGCATGAGCCACCATGCCTGGCCAGCACTTGCTAGGTTTTCAAAGAATATTTGCTCATTCCTTAATTGAGAGAAGAATCCCATGGGATTCTTCTGTAAGTTTCGTTTCCTTATTATGCAACTTAGTTAAATATATAAGTGTAAACATTAGAATTACCGAAGGAATAATGCTAGGACCAGTATTGACTTAATATGTTTATACTGTTTTGATTAGTAAAATGACATAAAACCTCTGAATTTAAAATTAAGTGCTTTCTGGGAATATAAAATAAAAAAAAATGACTAAATTCTACTGAAGAAAAATCTTGAGACTATGTGACTGAAGAGAAACATGAGAAAACTGTTTTGAAAAAGGGAAGGAGCAAACAATGCATTTGGCCCATTTTATGCCAAAGCTACTTACAGAGTGATGGGCTCTGACCTACAGGCTGCAGTATGTTCATTCATTTATTCATTACTCATTTACTTGGTAGTCACTTTATGGCATGCTCTGTTAGGTACTAGCTATACAGTGGTGAGTAAATTAGAGAGGGTCTGGTTTATAGTTTCATGAGTGATAGGGCAAACAGGTTTTACGCCAGAAAACACTAAAATAAATATAAGTGCAAACTGTGCTAAGTGCTATGAAGGAAAAAAGCCGAGGTGTTGTGAGAGTGAATACCTGCAGGTACTGATTTCATTCTGGGTCAGGAAAGGTCTCTTTGAGGAAATAACATTTAAGATGAGATTGGAAGAATGAGATGGAGCAGCCAGGACGTGAGTTGAGGGGGTGAGTGGACAATGTTCCAGGCAGATGACTCCAGGAATCTCTGCAGGCAGTTTCTTGAAGGCACTGATATAACTGCTGCTTCTGCACAGCAAAGCCAATAAACTTATGGATCCAAATAAGAAGAATACAGGAAATTCATACACTCATTCAATGAATCTTTATTGAATGCCAACTATGTGCTGGATTTAGTTCTCTGCCTCTGGGATATCCAAGTAAACAAAGATCCTTGCCCTGTGGAGTTTAAGTTCTATAGTAAGAAATAAATGCAACAACATATTTTCATCTAAATATTGCAGGTTTGGCTACAGACCTTGATGTGTATATAATGAAACTTGAAATGTCTCAGAGGAAGGAACAGTCGTGTAGTGGACGTAGGGGACAACTATTCCCTGTTGGGAGACAATTCTGCATGGGTCCTTTGTATTTCTGCACACCTTGCAAGTAGAGACACTAACTGCATTTGTGCTGGACTAGATTTTCAAGTAAACTGCTTTGGAAGATGATAGTGTCTCCCTCTATAGCATGAGCAGGTTTGTTTGCTCTTAAACATAATAATAGCTTCTGTTGGGGCAAAGGTAAGGCCGACTTACTATTATAAAAGATTCATGTTGGGGATTCGTTTTTGTAACACAACCTGTGTGTGTGTGTGTGTGTGTGTGTGTTCATGCATGCGTGCACGTGTCATCTGGCCCTCTTCTTATTTTCCTATGGGAATTGGGAATCTGGTGCAAATGCTGATACTGTATCTACTGCTATTGCTGTGAGTAATAAACTGGCCTTTGTCTCTAACCCAAGAGTCTTGTGTCTTTTGCCAGCATTCATGAAACTGTGGTAGACTAATCTGTTAACTTGCAAATAGGGGAAAAATCTCACATCCTTCACAGGTCTTGACATGAGTCAAGTGACAACCCCCAAAATGGGGACTTTTTAGTTGAGAAAGACAAAGACTAAACGGGCAGAGGATAAGGCTGAAGTCTATAAAATCAATAAAACTAAACTTGGTTGTATTCACCAGTCTTGAATATCAAGTGAAGGGATGAATCCCTGACGTTTGAGAGAGGTAAGTTTAGGTCAATAGAAAGGAATTTCTTCACATAGAGGATACTAACCTTATAGAACTTACTATCTCAATAAATGGTCCTGGCTGAAACTATAAGTTATTTTATAAAAGACTTCACTAAAGTGATGGATGACAGACCTAGAATGCCCAGTTCAATACATATTGGATGACTGAGTGTTTGCCAAGTGACCATCTACAAGATGATCTCATTATCTGTGTCAGAGAAGAACTACTGGGAAAAGTCATTAATTTGACCTAACAAGGGCCATTTTTAATCTACAAAATGAGAAATAGACTCTTCACTGCTTTATCTAATTTTAGTTTTTACTGTGGATACACATATATAAACATATACATTTGGGATATGTAAGTATAAAAATCTCCTTTACAACAAGCTACAATTCATAATAATCTTAATTCATAAATGTTAAATAATAATGGCAAAATATGCTCCTATTTTAGGGCAGTTGTTTCCCAAGCTGGATGTGAAGAACACTTCCAGGAAATTTTAAGAGGCATATCTTGGGAAAAAAAAAGTCTCATGGTCAAATATGTTTGAGGAGCTATGCACTATATGTATATATCTTTGGAAATTCAAAATTTACATTAATAACGAGGGCTCTGATAAGTCCTGAGTCACAGAAACCTTTGTTTAACCCAGTGTTTCCCAAATTATTTAGTATTGACTGATCATTTCACAGCATGCCCATTATTATCTCATGAAACATTATTCCATGAAACAGCAGATTGAGAAATGCGTTTGTCAATTGTTAAAAAGTTGAAGATTTTTATGGCAAGGACTGTGATAACGCCAACACTATCTATAAAGCCTCACTAATTTGAAGTTAAAAACACCAGTGAAGGGGGGACAGAAGGGCCTGATAGGTGACTGGATGTCCTGGTTTGTTTCTCTCATACAGGTGGTCGGGCCATCTTCACTTAGGGGGATCCTTGGGATTAATTGTTTCTTGAGTCCAAGGAGCCCGAATGCCCCAATTTCATGAATATTTTCATGTTTAAGGAAAGGATAACAATCATAGTTACAGTTAACATTTATTGCTTCCAATGAACGTGCTACAGTACCATTTTGAGCACTTTATATTATAAAATTCTCACAATAAACCATGAGACAGGCAGTTTTATTATCCATTTTCACAAAAAAGGAAACTGAGGCACAGGTGATTCCATCACTTGGCCAAGGCTATACAGCTAGTAAGTGGAAGAGCTAGGATTTAAACCCAGACAGTCTGGCTCCAACATCAACTCCTGTGCTCAACTACCTTTGGAATCACAGCATATGTTAGCAAACTTCCACATTACCAGTGTAATTCACACCACAAAGCAATTCACTGTACCTTCTAGTCGGGTTGAGCCTAGGTAAGTAGCCTTCAGAGCTTAGGAACCATAAATAATACCCAGACCTTGTGCTAACACATCTTGAAAAGCTTCTCTAAGCTTTACAATTGTACCAGAAGTAAAATACAAATAGGACAGCATGTACCATTGCCAAAACAATCTCCCCTTTGTATAGTTTCTTCTTCTCACCAATTTGTTACTATATGCAATACTGACTTTAAGTAAACAAACAAGAAGCTACAAACAATACACCCACCCTCTTTTAATTACAGCACTATAACAAGGCCACTTTGTTAAAATGGTTCATCTCTCAAATATTTTTCTTACCAAAAATGATACACAAATACATACATACTCATGTTTCCCCCTAAAACTCTAATCCTTTTTGTATGTTGTGAGTGGAGTGCAGAGAATAAAGCTCCCACCGAGTGCTTTTGGCCTTCAGATTTGGTGCTCGTTACTGTGTAGACATTCTCAGCCAGGGCGCGACAACAGCCATTCAGAACTGTGTTTTCTGCAAGGTTTAGTGTTTATTCCACAACGTTTTTTTTTTTTTTTTTTTTTT
>NW_012106086.1:1154814-1157568 GCF_000951045.1 Mandrillus leucophaeus | reverse complement strand
GCCTGCTTAGGCCTCCCAAAGTGCTGGGATTACAGGCGTGAGCCACGGTGCCAGGCCAGTTCTCTGTTTTTAAAGGGCTCATGTGATTAGGTTGGGCCCCCTCAGATAATCCAGAATAATCTCCCTGTTGTAAGGTTCATAACCTTAATTTCATCTGCCAAATCCCTTCTGCTATGTAATGTAACAAATTCATAGTGTTTAGGGTGTAGATATATTAGGGGACCATTCTGGGTACCACTTCAGGTGAATATTTCTGTGCCAAGATGGCTAACAGTGGTGAATGATAATGCTAAATCTGCCCCAAAACAACAAACAACAACAACAGCAACAACAACAACAACAACAACAAAACCAAAAGAAGAATTTCACAGTTAGACATTACATTTTAAATTTTACCCATTTCCAGAAGCCTTTAAGGTCCAAGAAACAGGATGAAGATCAGAAGTGAGTTAGGGACTAGTAGCAGAAGGTCTTTGATACTATAAGGAGCATAATGAATTGCTATCGACCAGCATTTGTGCAAGTGGTAGCTGGAAGAAACCACTGCCAGAAACAGGGTGACTTCAGGGGGCTTAAAGAGAATACAGGAATAACAGCAAATGTCTACTCCCAGGAATGCATTTCTATAACCTGAAATAATACTAACAAAAATCTTTTTTTTTTTGACATGGAAGAACACTAGTGTCAGTTGTTAACTCTCTAGTGGTGGGATCTTAGGGAGGCCCTGGGATCTTGGAGAGAGGCAGGGGCATCCAGGGAGCTGGGGCACTCCAAGGAGGGGCTCTTTACCAATGGGTCTGGAAGCACATCAATATCTTAACAATGGGTAAGGGATGCAGTAACATTTACAACACTAAATATTGGAATTGTAATCCAATAACATGAATGAGAGTCAACACGCTCACTTATAGGGAGGAACACAATAGCAAAAATACTTTTGAATTTCAACATTTCATAATGTACTGATAGATTGTTATTTTGAATTTCAACATTTCATAATGTACTGATAGATTGTTATTTATTAAGCAATTCCACAAATACTGAACATTTTGATTCATTTCACTTTTTGTATTAATATAGGTCATCTTCAAGTAGAGAAATGCAGTATTAAGAAAATTGGGAAAAATGCCAGAAGTGATATCAGAAGGAAAACATCACCCACCTGAGAGTTTAACCCAATTTGCCTTTGTATCACTTTCTTAATTCTCCTAAAGTGTCACTTTTGTTCTTTGCTGCCTGCCTTAAGGGGACTGTAATTTAGCTACTTCATTTTATGTCTTTATAATTCTTTCTTATCTCATTCATCTCCCTTTCCATTTCATCTTTGGTTTTTCACTTTGAATAGCCTTTCATATATTTATTTTTTAGGTCTTTAGAGACCATTTCTTTCTAGTCAAAGGTAGGGTAAAATGAAGCATAATTTTAGTCATACTTAATTAGACTTTTAAATCTGATGGTACACTCTGCCTGAAGCTTTTCAGGGGGAATTTCTGAGGTCCAATTACAGGGCTAGTCTCATAATAAGAACTAATAATTCATAATGAAATTATTTGCTTTTAAACCTCATCCAGATGCTGTTGTGAAAAATATACTAACCCAACCGCATTCCTATAGGGTCATTAACATGGCCAGTACAAACAGGTGAGGTCTGCTGAAGTCATAGTTCTCAGAGCTTCTGTAGAGAGTTGGATGTTGGTTCTGTGACAGTATCACTACAGGGCAACCCTTTCATACCAGTCCTTTCATAGTATGGCATCCTGTTCTTGATGTATGGATTTTGATATCCTTTTCAGTTAGCTCAAGTAAATGCCCAATGTGTATTTACCAAATATACAAATAGAAACTGAATCCTTGCATCACTAAACTTTGTGTTCCCTTCACTTATTAAGACAACTTAGCAGAAAATAAAGTTCTTGGGTTATAGACTCTGCCCCTAACAAAGCTGTAGAATTTTCTCTATTCTCCTCTGGCTTCGGTTCAACAAGAGAGAAGTCTGAGGCCAGCTTGATTTTCTTTCCTTTTTGTATAGCTTTAAAACAAATGTATTTGATCCTTGTAGGCTCTTTTCTTTCTCCCTGAAATGCAAACATTTTTCCAAAGGTACTCCATGTCAAATCTTTGGAGTGAATTCCATGGGTTGTCTCCCCTTTCGCCTTGTAGCACAACACTGATATTCTTCAATCTACCATCTATCTGATAAGCAAATTCCTTTGTTCTGGTCTCAGTCACTGGTTCCACTGTAGGCCCACATCACAAGCAGTCCTAAGAATGCATCTCAGGGCTCCTGTTTGAAATCCTGACACAGAAGAACGTGCTCTTTATCTGAGGATCCTGCAGGGCAGACGTGAAACCTGGAACTACGGTAACCTCTTTGCCATGAGTGAAAACAGTCTTTGAAGATGCCAAGACATAGAAAAGGGAATCTTAGAGAAACGGAGCTGCAGGTTCTGGATTAAGCCAACTCTGATGCTCACCTATCTCTGGAATCACCATTTATGTGAGTCAACAAGTTTTTTACTCTTTAGTGGATCCAGAATGAGTTTTCTGTATTCATTGAGAAATCTGAGCATCTCATCTACTAATGTCTCTTTTTAACGATTTTCCCCCAAATATTGCAAGATCTTTTAATTTGTGTACTTAAGTTTTTCCTCAGTTTAGGAACATGTTTCTTTAATTATGGCTTTTATTACTGCATTTTAAGACCATCAATTTCCTTTCTCTTTTCTTTTTTAGAGACAGGGTCTCACCATGTTG
>NW_012106086.1:1150864-1153021 GCF_000951045.1 Mandrillus leucophaeus | reverse complement strand
CCGTTTTTAATCAGGGCTGTATGCCACCTAACAGAGTGCCTTTGAAAAAAGTTTACTGCATGCTGATGCCTAGAGAATTCAATATGGCTCTGATAAGCAAAACAGATAAAGCAATTGGCTTCCAAATTACTTCTGAATATCGAAATATTAGCATGTCAAATTATTACAAATTAAATGGTTGGGCAACACAGTGCAAACACATTTGGCAGGCTCTTGTTGCCCGACTTTAAAAGTATTGGATCTCCTCCCAAGTTTTAGACTGGGAATGTCCAGCAAACTCTGTGCCAGTGATAAGAGAAGAGTTGGTAGTATCCAGCTCAGTTCATGGTAAAATCTAATCTCCGCTAGAAATCTGCCATCTTGAATTGTCCCTTGCAATGTTTCAATTAGCAAGTAAGCATAATCCATATGTCTACAGTTGTCTCTGTCACACCTTTCTTTCTCCTGTTATAAAAGTGCATGTATGTGCATGTGCACATTTGCACATGCTCCTAAGCAGCCAACAACTCTTAAACAATCCTATCTATGAGTAAATTCTAATACCTGTAAATTTAATTTGGCAAGCAAAACTGGAGCAATAAATTGCAAACCCAATACTATCATGTATTTCCAGAGAAGGTTAATGAGAAAGACCATGCTGAATGCTCTATATTTCCTATGGTTAAAGTGGGAGGCAGAGAAGGACAAAGGGAGAGAGGGAAAGAGAAGGAAAAGAAGGAGGAGAAGAGGAGTGTGGAGGGAGGGAAGAAGAGAAAGAAGATAAATGGAAGGAATAAAAGAAGCTAGGTAATATCTTTTATTTCCATAGGAATATACCCAAACCAAGTGTTAAACCAAGTGCTGGGTCTTATCAGACACCAACTCCTTCAGCCACCACAGGAACACCAGATGGGAGGTAGACCCTCAGTACAAAACAATAGAGTAAGGGTATCAGACAGCCACAGACCACTCCACAGCAAGGGCCCATATGGAGTTACCTGGATTGTCACTACCACCTATCATTTCAGTACAAGATCTAGTAGAATCTTTTGATACATCTTACTATTTTTTGTAATTTAGCACCTTGGTGGTGTTTGGTGAGCAATTATGTAGGCATACAATAAAATCCCAGCAATCTACATTTACCTGAAATTACTTACTATATTTATTATTGTCTAGTAAATTTGCATAAACACTATAAAACAAATGTAAATGTTACACCACGCTTTAAAGGAGTTACCAAGGCCAGACTCAACCCAGATTGGAGGTCCAAGCCCCAGCTAGAATAATTTTGTGCAGGTGTGGTTCTTTTTATTTTGTAGGATTATGAAGTACCTCCTGCTCAAGAGAAAAATGAGATGGTAAGTTTGCCACTGACTAAAGATTAGACTGGTAAGAACTGACTTTCCATCCAGGACACAAAAGGATTCTCTAACTTTCCTTTAGAGTTGGTCATAAAACTTTCATTCCAGAGGTGCCCATCCTACACCTGAAGGAAAGGAGCATTCTTATCTCTGAAGACCCGGGGACACAGAAAGCTTCTGAACAAGCAGGCCTTGCCAGGTTTCCTCCAGTTTATAACCATTAGATCATGCCCTTGGTCTTCTGGTCATACTGCTGCATGACTGTCCATAAAAATGCACAGCTGTCTCTGTTTCTTTGGGTCTTCATTTCTGAAGGCCCCCATGTCACATAAAACATATTAAATAAATTTGTGTGTTTTTCTCTTAAAAAAAAAAAAGAACTGGCTTTCAACGTATAAAATAGCGACTGTCTCTGTGTTTTATAATCAAGAGTGGATGGCTTCTTGCCTCAAGCTGATATTTTCATCTGACTCAGTGGTTGAAAGATGTGACCAGGTAGACCTGAGACTTTATGACCAGGTAGACTTGAAACTATTAGTTTGATTATTTTCCTATTGTAAGTGGCTGATGGAAAAGCTTCTAGAGTTATTCCAAGGAGGAGACCTAGAAGGCATCCAAAGTAATGATGCATGAGCGCTGGTGACTAAGAACGAAAAATGACATGAAGGACCCAAATTCTGCCTGCAAGGAATATCAGAACTCAACATACAATATACTTCAAGCCTAGGCACTTATGAAATTCTGTAGAATAATCTTTGAACTGCCTGTGCACTGGAAAAAAACTGGTCTGAAAAACTGCTTGGGACGTGATCAG
>NW_012106086.1:1147433-1148354 GCF_000951045.1 Mandrillus leucophaeus | reverse complement strand
ACCACACCTGGCCTCAAGATCATCAATTTCTCAGGCCAGATTTCTATTCTTTATCCTTCATGTTTGTCACTTTCTCACCATTTTATAAACCTTTTGTTCTTTTTTCTCAGTATTTTGTGACAACTTTCAATATCATCCTTTATGTCAATTGGTTCCATTTCCTACAGCATTAATTCTATGTTTTACTGCTTCCTATCAGATTTTAACTGTGCTATATACTCAGTTTCCTTACAATTCCACTTACCATTCGTCTCTCTTTCCATCTCAGATTGCTTTTTTCACATTTTAGAGTGTTCAATTCTTGTGGCTTTTTTTTTTTTTTTTCTGTTTTAGAGAGCATGTTTTCTAGCAGTCTTCTGAGTCTACTGACTTTTAGAAATTTTCTTCTGATTTAGCTAATCATTTTCAGAATTTTTACTTTGGTTTTTTGAGTCTTTTGGATAATGTTACCTTACCCTATCTAGTGGTATTTTTTCAAAAGTTACAATAATTTTTTTTCTTTTAGATAGTTGTTTTTTTCATTTTCTAAGGGGAGCAATCTAACCAGAAAATTTGTAGTCAATGCAATGTAGACATTACTTTGAACTTATTCTGTAAATATTTAATGGTCTCTTAGTAGCTTAGATGTTAATATCTAGCATGTTTCATCTAATATTATTCTTATGTCTCTGTCCCCACTTACTAAATATCCCATTCTTCTCACCTCCAAACCCCTAGTTCCTTTTTGCATGTATTGCTTTCTGGTATTTGAAGCCTCCTACCCGACACAGCAAAAGATGTAATACTGTGGAGTAGGTAAGACAACAGCACTCTGGAGCTCTCAACAGGAAGGGTAGTGGGAAGAGCTGGCCATTTTCTGAACTGAAGTCAACCTTGTGTTTCTGAAACAAGGGGAGTTGAGGGAGGGGAATAAAGATCTAC
>NW_012106086.1:1135723-1141656 GCF_000951045.1 Mandrillus leucophaeus | reverse complement strand
GAAAAATGACATGAAGGACCCAAATTCTGCCTGCAAGGAATATCAGAACTCAACATACAATATACTTCAAGCCTAGGCACTTATGAAATTCTGTAGAATAATCTTTGAACTGCCTGTGCACTGGAAAAAAACTGGTCTGAAAAACTGCTTGGGACGTGATCAGAGATAATTTTTTTTTTAACTGACAAAATGAGGTTGATTCCTTCCCTATCACTACCCAACTGATAAAAAGGAAACCCACAGTGAATTTTACAGTTGAAAGATGTCTCTTATGCATCAAATCAAGCTTAACAAAAATTTTATAAAATTACCATATTCACTTATGTTTTCCACTTATTTTTGACACAGTCTCACTCTGTTGCCCAGCCTGGAGTATAGTTGTGCAATCATAGCTCACTGCAGCCTTCATCTCCCAGGCTCAAGTGATCCTCCTGCCTCAGCCTCTGAGTAGTTGGGAGTACAGAAGCACATCACTATGCCCAGCTGATCTTTCTTTTAAAAATTTTTCGTAGAGACAGGGTCTCACCATGTTGCCCAGACTGGTCTCGAACCCCTTAGCTCAAGTGATTCTCCTGTTTTGGAGAATCCAAAGTGCTGGGATTACAGATGTAAGGTACCATGTCCAACCTCCACTTGATATTATTTTAATGTAGTGGTAGAAGAGGTAGCAAGGCTTACATAAGAGTTCTTGTCTTGCTTTACTCTTGACAACCTTTCTTCATCTTTGAGAATCTCAATCCTACCTCCCACCTCAAGCTAAAAACAGAGTTTAGTTGAAACTTTTTGAAGGGTAATTTGGTTTAGCTAGCAGAATTTAAAAAATTTGCATGTCATTTGACCCTGTAATTTCACTTCTGGAATTTACTGTACAGAAATACCTGGATGAATGCTCCATAAAATAAGCACAAAGATTTTACTGCAACACTGTTTGCAGTAAATATTGTTTGTATTTTTTTGACAAAAAAATACCCTAAATGTCTATCAAGAGGAAATTAGTTAAAGTATGAAATAAATGAACTGACAGTTATTAATCTGTTCAAAAATGAGTTAAATCTCTAGGTACTGACACATTACAATAAAATAAAGTGAATAAGTAATGTACAGAAGAGTATCGGGTAAGTTCATTTCTGTGAGAGAAATTTACAGATGTACATGTGTACCTATGTATTTTATGCATTTATAAATGCTCTCTCTCTTGAATTTGTAACAAGGAAGATCTGGAAGTATATCGAGGGGAATATCTTTGGGAGTTTTGGAGGGGAGTGCAGGAAAGACAATGTTCACATTTTATACTTCTGTATTAACATTAGGTGTTTTTACAACCAGACTATGTTATTTTCCTTTTTCGTTTAATTTTTTTTTTTCAATTAAATAAAACTAACAGGCACGGAAATCTCCTACTTTGATCCTTTCCACAGCAATTTTTGTTTCTTTAAGTGGCATGTGGAGTGAAAGATCACAGAGATAATGAGGCTCCCCAGGTGCAAGCATTTTTTAAAGTAAGGACATATTAGGGATGATCCACCAGTGTCGATAAACACTTTATACTTGCAAGTTGGAGCTCAAGCCCCATTAAGTCAGGGGAAGGCCAGGCAGCTGCATCAATCTCAGCTTGGCTGGTTTGACATGCAAGGGCTCCAACATCTATAGCCCCTACACAAACCAGAAAAGAAGACAATGTGGGACACAGAAGAATGAGACTTCAATGAGAAGGGCACTGACTTATTTTCTCCCCTCTTCCCAATAAATGGCAAGTCGTCTCTGTTTCTTCTTTAATTTATCCTTTTTTTTGATGACTTAGACCTGCATCATGCAGTCAGTACATGTGGCTACTGAGCACTTGAACTGTACTGGAAAAAAACAAGTCTGAACTGAGATGTGCTATAAGTGTAAAACACACATTGGAGTTTGAACAGTTTAGTAAAAAGAAAGAATGTAAAAATATCTCATTCATCCATATATTTATAATCATTACATGTTGAAATGATAATATTTTGGATGTACCGTGGTAAATAAAATATATTATTAAAAGTAATTCGACTTGTTTCTTTTTACCTGTTAAAATGTGGCTACCAGAAAACTAAAAAATACATTTGTGGCTCATATTACATTTCTCCCAGATGAGCTGGTTTATACTTTTATAGATATTCCACATGGCAATGCAAATGTTCAGAAAAAGGAACAGCAGGGTAGAGAAGTAGGCATGACACACACACACACAGACACAGATACAGACACACACACACACACAGACACACACACACACACACACACTTCTGAATTCATAATAAGGAAGAAGTGGAAGTATATCCAGGGGGATATCTTTGGGAGTTTGGAGGGGAGTACAGGAAAGACAATATTCACGTTTTATACTTCCATATTAACATTAGCCATATTAGACATAGTAAGAGTTTCAGAAATGACCAAGATATGGTTTTCTCTGGAAGCAAAGAATACCAGAGTTGCCATGAATCTTGGGCATCATCCATTCCAGTGTTTTACAGCCCTTTTAAATCTCGGAAGCCTAACAGAGAAAAAAGATGAAAGCAAGATACTCTGATTAAAGCTGAGTGTGGGAACAAGAAGGGCTGAGAACTCTCTGGACTATGCATAGGAGGGGGATCTAATAACTCTGAAGCACAGTTTGAATTCCATGGATGTGGTATTCCAGCCTCTCCATTTTACAGGTAAAGACACTAAGCTCCAGAGGTTGATGGTTTGCCTTCAGTGGCAAAGCTGGTAGAAGCAGCGCTGGAACCCATTCTCAGATGTCTGATTCCTAAGAAACACCGTGCTCTGCATTACATCATTGCTGCAGCTACAGCGGACAACCTGTGTGCATGGAAAGGCAGTGGCTCAGGAAAGTGCTCTGACACAGGTACAGACACAACGCTATGGGGCTACTGGGGTGGGACACAGTGCTTCAGGCCTCTTCGTTAAAGAAGCAGCTTCTAGATTTACCTTTGAAAGATGACAGAGGCAGCTGAGCACTCAGGACAAGAGAAGAGCAAGGGTTCTAAGGAGAAAAACCTTGAGGCATGTTTTAGGGCCAAAAGGTCGGTTTCTTTCACTAATAGTTACATCTTGCAGAATAATATATGCTACGGCCAGAATAGAGTTGAAGCCTTCTTTCAAAAGGTCTTGAGAGCCAAGGATCCTACACCAGTCTTAGCAAGGTTTTGAAAAGGGTGATAATAAGAACATTAATTTATCACAAATACACAAAGGGGCAGGAAACATGGAGACATATTGACAGGTTACTGGGTGACTGTTAAAGGCAGCCTCAATTAGTGAGATGCAGGTCATGATGGAAATGGGTCAGATTGGAGGGGCCCCATGGAAACAGAATCCACATGACTTGGATACAGAAGGATGAAGATGATTCCAGGGTGACTCTGAGAACCCAGCTGGGGGGCTGTGGGATGAGGGTTACATTAACAGAAAAGGGAAGGTAAGAGAAGCTGGTTTGATGGGTTCAGTGAAGAAAGGGTATCTATGAGGTGGTTGGTGGAAGAGTCAGTCCATTAAGAAACCGCGATTTGGCCCTGGAGCCCATCTGAGGGTCATCTGCATCTTATCTAGATAGAACTCTTCATAAACACCTAGGTTTGGGAGAAGGGAGATGAAGAGCCAGGAAAGGGGATATGGGCAGAGGCACCCAGAAGTGTTCTTTTCACGAACACTGAGGACAGGGAGGCTTTCATGGAGTGAGTGGCCACAAGATTCAAATGCTGCAGACATCATGTGAGATGAGAATGGAGAGGAGGCCCCTGGATGCAATGATGAGGAGGTCACCATCAACTTCTAATATAGCAAGTGTCGGGAGGACTCTGAAGTCAAACAACCCTGGTTCAAAGTCTCTTCTTGGGTCTCAGTTTTCTTACCTGTAAAATGGGGATGACAACGGTACTCCTTATAAAGTTATTCTGAGATTAAAATGACATGGTGTATTTTAAAGCACCAAATATAGCTGACCCTCGAACAACATGGGGGTTAAGGGTGCTGATGCCCTGTGCAGTCAAAAGTCCATGTATAACTTTTGACTCCCCTAAGACTTAACTACTAATAGTCTACTATTGACTGGAAATCTTACCAATAGCAAACAGCAGATTAACACATATTTGGTATGTTATATGTATTATACCCTGTATTCTTATAATAAAGTAAGCCAGAGAAAAGAAATGCTATTAAGAAAATCATGAGAATGAGAAAATATATTTACTATTCATTAAGTGGAAGTGGACCATCATAAGGTCTTCATCTTCCTCATCTTCACATTGAATAGGCTGAGGGTAAAGGGGAAGAAGAGGGGTTGGTCTTGTTGTCTCGCTGGTGGCAGAGGTGGAAGAGGTGGAGGTGGTGGAAAGGGAGATAAGAGAGGCAAGCACACTTGGTGTAACTTTTACTGAAAATAATTGGTATATAAGTGGACCTGTGCAGTTCAAACCTATGTTTTTCAAGGGTCAACTGTACAGAGCTTGGCTCACAGTAAGTGTGCAATAAATGTTATCTATTATTTTTATGATTCGAAGGGATGAAGAAATGAGCAAGTGAAGAAGAAGTGGAGGCTACATGTAAAGACACCAGTCTTTAAAGCAGTTTGGGCATGAAGGGAAGGAGAAAGACTGGGGGAATACAAAGGGGAATGAGAATCTTTTCCAGAATGGAGAGACAAGGGCATGATTTGACCCTTACGAGGCAAGTCAGAAAGGGATGATGGATGAAGTGAGAACCTAAAAGCAGGGTAGGAACAAGAGCAAGGGTTGAGGAAGATCTGCCTTGTAAGCAGGGAGAATGCATCCTTCCAGAAACCAGAGGGAAGGAAGGAGAAGTTGAAGATAAAGAGAGATTTTTGAACTGGAAGAGAAAAGGAGCTCACTTTGAGGGCTTCACTCATCTTAATTAACTGGAGATGGGGCTGAATGTTGGGTTGGGAGTGTGGAAGTCGGTTGGGGCTTAAGGATTGTGGGGGTGGGAAGAGAAGGGAATCCTAGCATGGAAGTGGGTCTCAGACCAAAGGAGGGGAGCTGGAGGGGAGGAAACATGTCCATCAAAAGCCTAGATGCAAGTGCTAAATGAGCATGTGTGCTCTAGTTGCTCTTATTTCTGTCTCTAAGTAGAGTTTACTTTTCAGTGGTGGAACATTTAGATGATGAAGTCCCTAATGTACAGTGTTGTGAGAAGGGAGAAGAAAACATTAATTCTCACAGGGGTCACTAAATGCTTGCGTATAGGCTGGGGGACAGGGAGAGTGCAAGCTGAGTGATGCAGCTGCTGAGTCAATCAAGATCTTCAAACTGCTCTGTCTCCATGTATGTGCAAAACACTTTCATCAGTAACATTTACTCTAACTCTGTAGTTACTCTTTGCTTACAAATCACGGGTCCTGAAAATCCCCAGGTCATGCCATTAGGACTGGGGAGACAGGAGTGTAAGAGGATTGCAAAGAGAAGTTGAGAAGCTTTGGCAGAATTGTGCCCCCAAGAAGTAGAGAGCTAAAAACACTGCAATTCCCTTCTTGAAGGGATAGAGCACCTACATAAAAAGGCCGGTTTTAGTTACCTCGAAGAAGATTGTGAGTAAAAATTTGGGGAAGAGAGGAACTTCTGCCTATGCGACAAGGATTCTGAAAGTCAGATTTGAAAAGAGTAACAGAAGTAGACAGTCAGAGAGGGGAGGTATTGGCTGCTAAGAACAGGGATAGGAACACGGGAGGAAGTAATAAACCAGTAGTTGTTAGTAAGAGCAAAGCAATGGCTTGGGAAGTAAGAGGGAAGAATGGTAGAGTGGCAAATGATATGTGATAGAATGGTTAGAAGAAGACTAAGCCAATAAAATCTGGTTTGTGGTAAAGACCACAGAACAGGCCGACCTAGGATGTGAGAATGGAGGGGCCTTGGAGTGGGAAGGTGGAGGACCAAGAGATGCCCCCA
>NW_012106086.1:1125164-1134243 GCF_000951045.1 Mandrillus leucophaeus | reverse complement strand
CGGCCTCCCAAAGTGCTGGGATTACAGGTGTGAGCCACCAAGCCTGGCTGCAGGTTTTATTTTCTAAATGTGCATGTGACTTTGCTGTAACCTGGAAAACCCCATAACTTTCAAACTACAGACAATAGTTCTAACTAGGATCACAAGGCAACCAATAGACACCTGGGGAGTGAACACTGTGAATTTATTTTGCTGTAGAGTTAAAAATAAATCTATCACAATCATCTGATCATCCATCCATCCATCCATCCATCCATCCATCCATCCATCCATCCATCCATCCATCCATCCATCCATCCAATCTCATCCTTTAAGCTGACTAGTTGGACACTAACCGAATTTATAACAATTTTTTTTAAGTATTAAAATACAATTCAATGTGGAGTAAGGATGGGTTACTGTAGATGAAAAATTAAAGGAGAAAGATAAAAAATGTAGCTCTTACCCATTTTGTAGAATGCTTCTGTGGGCCAGTGTGGGCAGTTACTAAACCCAGGTGACAGTGACAGATGATATTTAAACTCTCTGGCTCTTTGTCAACCATTTGCCCTATGACTCTTTTTACTGAGTTTATATTTCCTAGGTATTTCATTTTTGAATAAAAGACATGCACCTCTTAATAATATAGCAGAGAATTGGCCAACCTTTCTAATACAGGAGAGATTCTAAATCAAAGCTATTGAACAAATGTGTGATTTGCTTCTTGACCACTCTAAAATATCATTGCTGCTATATCATAGTAATACACAAAACATTCCAGAAAAAAATATGGCCTCGTAGGTCAAACAACAGCAATGGCAGAAACCCAGCAGAGTAGAAAAATCAAAGGCGATGGAGTCAGGCAGACACGAGGTTTTGGCTCTGTCGTTTAATTGTTGTATGCCCACGGGCAAGTTACTCACCCTCCTTGTGGAAGGCTTATAGTTCATTATCTGTAAGCTCTGGAGAAAAGTCTTCAGAATAGGGGTTTAAGCAGATAATGCACATGAAGGTGCCCCCAACCCCCAACTGCCAAGGCATGGGCCTGTCACATGACAAATGGTAACTCCCTTTGCTTGTTTTCTTCTCCCTAGGTTATGGAGGATGGTGAGCCTGGCTGACGCATACATGATTATTCCTCAAAGATTTTAAAAAAACAACTAGGATGTGACCTCTAAAGAAGGTTAATCCCGACTTCTGGCCTTCCACTGAGAAATCCTTCCTCTTCAAAAACAGACCTGTCATTATACCCACTCACAGTACTCTACACTTCTTCACAACATTTATCCCAGCTCTGGTTAATTAACTAATGGTGCAGGTAGTGAATCTTTTCTCTATTAGGATTTAAGTCACCCCTCTAGGAGTGGGCCTGGCATACAGTAGTCACTCCAAAAGTTATTTGTAGACTGAATGGAACACTTGTTATAGGATTTCCAACATGTGACATATTACTGTTGGTGACATGTGAGATGATTTAGGGGATAAACATGCATGAATTTCCTTAATAATTTTAATGGTTATATATTTATTCTAATGTGTATTGGACAAATAAATAACTGGTCAAATCTCTGATTTTTCTATACAGCCATGTCCCTCATAATAACATTTTGATCAACAATGAATGAACCACATAAGTGAAGGTGGTCCTAAAAGATTATAATGAAGCTGAATGATTCCTATCTCCTAGTGACATCATAGCCATCTTAACGTTATTGTAGTGCAGCGCATTAGTCACCTCACGTTTGTGGTGATGCTGGTATAAACAAACCTATTGCGCTGCCAGTCATATTAAAGTATAGCACATATACTTATAAACAGTACATAATATTTGCTAGTACAAGACTATGTTACTGGTTTATGTATTTACTATATTATACTTTTATCATTATTTTAGAGTGTACTACTACTTATAAAAAGAGAGTTAACTGTACAACAGTCTCAGCCAGGCCCTTCACGAGGTATCCTAGAAGAAGGCATTGTTATCATAGGGGATGACAGTTCCACGCATGTTATTGCCCCTGAAGACCTCCCAGTGGGACAAGAAGTGGAGGGGCAAGATAGTGATACTGACCATCCTGATTCCATGTAGGTCTGGGCTAATCTGTGTGTTTCTCAGTTTTTAACAAAAAAGTTTAAAAAGTAAAAAAATAAAAAATTTAAAAATAAAAAAGCTCATAGAATGATATAAAGAAAATATTTTGTATAGATGTATAATGTGTTTGTGTTTCTTTATTTTTTGTTTATTTATTTTTTTAGACACAGGGTTATCTAGGCTAGGGTGTAGTGGCATGATCCTAGCTCACTGTAATCTTGAACTCCTGGGCTCCAGTGGTCCTCCCACCTCAGCCTCCTGAGTAGCTAGTACTACAGATGTATGCTACCATGCTCAGCTAATTATTTATTTATTTTGTAGAGATGGGGGTCTCACTATGCTGCCCTGGTTGGTCTTGAACTTCTAAACTCAAGTGATCCTCCTGCCTTGGTTTCCCAAAGGGTTGGGTTACAGTGAGCCATTGCATCTGGCTTGCTTGTGTTTTAAGATGTGTGTTATTACAAAAGAATCAAAAAGTTAAAAAATTTAATTTTTGTTTTTTTTTTTTTTTTGAGACAGGGTCTCCTTCTGTTGCCCAGGCTGGAGTGCAGTGGTGTGATTTTGGCTCACTGCAACCTCTGCTTCTTTCGGGCTCAAGCGATCCTCCCAACTCAGTCTTCCAAGTAACTGGAACTACAGGCACGCACCACCATGTCCAGTTAATTTTTGTCTTTTTTGTAAAGACAGGGTTTCGCCATGTTACTCAGGCTGGTCTCGAACTCCTGAGCTCACGCAATCCATCTGCTTCAGCCTCCCAAAGTGCTGGGATTACAGGCGTGAGCTACTGCACCCGGCCAAAAAATTTAAAAAGTTTATAAAGTAAAAATGTTACAGTAAGCGAAGGTTAAGTTATTATTGAAGAAAGAAAAATATTTTTAGATAAATTTAGTGTAGCCTAAGTGTACAGTGTTTATAAAGTCTACAGTAGTGTACAGTAACGTCCTAGGCCTTCAACTCACTCACCACTCACCCAGAGCAACTTCCAGTCCTGCAAGCCTTATTCATGATAAGCATTCTATATAGGTATATAATTTTTTATCTTTTATACCATATTTCTGCTGTATCTTTTCTATGTTTTAGATACACAAATACTTACCATTGTGTTACAATTGCCTACGGCAGTCCGTACAATAATATGTCATACAGATTGGCAGCCTAAGATCAATAAGCTATACCATATAACCTAGGTGTGTAGTAGGCTATATCATCTAGGTTTGTGTAAGTACACCCTACAATGTTCGCAAAATGACAAAACTGCCTAACAATCAATTTCTCAGAACATCACCCTGTCGTTAAGCAACACATGACTGTACTTTTGTTTAGGATGAGGCTAAATAAAAAGGTAAACTGATAAGAGAGTAGTAAAAAAACCCTAAGTAAATAATAGTACCAGTCTCATAAGAATATGGCAAAAACAAGGTGATAAAGAAAGGACAAAATTTGGTAATCACTGCCTTAGCATCAAGTGGGTACCCAGAGTTTAGAAGCTCAAGACCAACCAAGGCAGCATAGTGAGACTCCTATCTCTACAAAAAATTAAAAATGCTAGGATTCCCTGATTTAGGATTAGCCTAAAGCAATGAATGAGTCTGTTTTAAGAGCCCATGGCTTGGGAAGTCTCAACTGGGTCAATACTAAATCAGGAGTCAAGTCAGAACCAGGTCAAGCTGGTGATGGACCCCAGAACTCATCTGGCATAAGAAAGAAGCATGACACATGGATATCTGGGGGGTATCATAGGAAATACCAAGGACACAGGGTACCCACCCTAAGAGGGATGGTGTGATTGGCCTGGATTCACTCTCCTTTCAGCCTTAAAGGCATAAGGACCTGGTTTCTGATACTGCTTCCTCCTTCAAGCAATTATTTCTCAACTTACTATTTTTGTGCAAGGCTTCTGGAGAAAGGGTACTTTCTTATGTGCACATCTGAAGTGCCAAAGGATCTCTACCCAATGTCTCACTTTTCCAGCAAACTGAAGCAGACTGTTGCCGCTATCATTAAAGGAGCCCTCTCCTGAGCCTCCAATATTTGAGTCCCACTTCTCCGTCCCAATGCTGAGATGGAGAGATAAGTATCCCTCTAGTCTTGGATTGGAACATAGAATGAATTTTCCCATAGAAGAAAAAATTTTGATGAATTAGCACAATGGGTGTTTTGTGTATGTTCCAGGTCGTAGAGGATTCTGCAAACTAGGCTTGGAATCCAATGACCACTTATCACTTCAGTGGAAAATGCTTTTAACGCTTTAAAATAAAATTTGTTCCACAAATGGAGATTGCCTATACTTAAACATACAGCAAATTCCTTAGTAGTGAATACTTAATTCTACATATCTCAAGTTTTATCTTTCTTTTAACATCTTAAAAAAATTGACTTTTATCATCAATCATGACTAGTATCCAAGTCTGTAATTGTTGAAGGACTCTGTCTTTACGGTTGAGACTATACTAGACACATAAAGATAATTTCAATAAGCATTTCTCTAATCAACTCTTGGCAGTACCGAGTTATTCCTGGGATGAAGGAGAATGACTGTCTAAACCCCTACTCTGCTCTATTGACAGTAAATTATTCTTGGTTCTAACCATAAGCCTTTAACCCGATGTCTTCCACACTTGTTGGATGAAAATAATTGCTGAAGGTACTTTTAAAAATAAGAATTCCTGGCCCCAGCCCAGTAATGAATCAGAATCTCAAGGGAGAGGCCTGGGAGCCAGACTTTTAAAGACTGCCCATCCCTGGTGATACTGTCATCCAACCCAGGGGTTCTTATCATGGAGGTTGTACTAGGATGGGAGAACTTGTTAAAATGCAGGTTGCTGGATCCCAGCCCAAGAACTACTGAACCAATAGGTCTGGGGTGGGGCCTGAGAATTTGCATTTCCAGCAAGGTGCCTGGTGATACTGAGGTTCCCGGTGCAGGGACCACACTTTCAAAATCACTAATTGAGCCTGTTTGGCAAACACTTCAGCTGAATTCAATATTACTTTTTCCCTCCTCTCCTTCGGAAAAAAGCAACGCTGGAACAGAACTTGCAAGACTTCCTTTGGACTCATATCCTTGCTACTTCTTAGCTGCCTAATGTTAGACAAATAAATGTACCACTCCATCTCAGTTTGCTCTTATTGGTAGGATTAAGAAAGGTAGCATAAAGGAAGAGGTTTGACGCTATACTTGGCACATGGTACGGCTGCATTAAACATCTGTTTACTCTGATCTCCTTGCCATGATCTCCCATCTTATGAGCCACAGATGAACTTGCTGAGTACCAGCAATAGTTCCAAAAATCTGTTACATGCACAAAACTTTGTTTGGTTAAAACCAACCAAACAACAAGCAAGCAATGGTTGACCAGTTCTTTTCCTTGTGAGCTACCATGGAGCTACATTTTAAAGACACAATGGGAATATACTGTTTCCTAACTCACCTAACTCACTTTTCCCCATGGAAATAAAAATAGAAAAGAAAAAGAGATTGGATTATGATTAGGTTCTCTGTTTAATTTAGACTAGGCTGAACTTAGTTCCCAGGTATGGATTATTTTCCTGGCAGATATTTATTATATTGTTTGGCTATTTCTTGTGACCTGAAAATCAAACAATCGAATCACATACTCTCTCAGAGGGAACTTGGAGGGCATGTAGCCTATGCACCAACTCTATAAATGCTGCTGAAACATCACCAATGTGTGGAGGTCCAGCCTCTTCTTAGACACACAAAGAGAACTCACTATTTTCACAAACCCCAATCCATTCTTCAGATAACTGTCTAATCATTAGATTTTTACCCCTTTTAACAAAAATCTTTCTGTTTGTAATTTCTGTATCCTTAGTCTTGCTTCTGTCCTCTATAGTGCCTGAATATGTCTAATCTCTCCTGTACATGGCAGCATTTAAAGTGCCCTGAAGTTGCACTGACATCCCCATTGCTTATTCTTTTTCAGCCTAAATATTGTTTTTTTCAACTATTCTCACCATCAAAATTTCATTAAAAAAGTTTTCATATACTTAACAGTCTTGGTTCTCCTCCTATGGATAAAGTCCACCTTGAGGATATTTCTTCACTAAAAAAATGCCAAAATATGTGTTATTTTCACCATGTCCTATCATCACCAATAAAACAATGTAAATTATAAGAACAGTGGGGTGTTTCCTCCCAGGCAGAGTTTCCAGAAGCTGCAAGCTACAGTCATATAAAACAACACTGTAAGCACTGAGAAGACAAACTTTCAGGACAGGCTTGCAAGTGGTAGCCTGCGGCAGATGGATCTGGCCATCATGACCCCTAATGACAGAAATGCCATGCTGCCATTTAAATTCACAAAGATCCACAGTCTCTTTTCAAGGAAAGCAGAGTGAAACAAAATGTATTTCTTACTTTCTACGAAACATTTCTGCAAATATGCAGCCAACACTCCAAAGATCCACGGGGGTGGCGTAGCTGGACTGGAGCAAGACTTCGGGAGCTCTGTACCACAGCGTGACGACCTGCAATGGCAAGCGGATCCGAGTGTTACTGACGAAGGTGGTTGTGGGCTTAGACTCCTCAATAAACCTGGTGGTTTAATGACAAGATGTAGTTCAGAAAGAATTGCTATAAATCATATTAGGACGCTGTGATAGAAGCAATAAGTAAATAGGACTCATCACTGACGGGCCAGGAAATTATACCATCCTCACCAACTGGGTTCCCAACCTCCGACTCTATGTCTAACTAGGATGGCATAATAACATGAGTTTCAGAAAGCAAAGATCAAAAATTTTTTTTTTTAAACTTAGAAACTGCTTTTTTTTTTTTTCCCCTTAAGGGGCCTTTAAAAAATAATGCATGGAAAAAAGGTGATGGCAGCAATTACAGCTCAATCCCCAGGTCAGCATTATTGGCAAATTGGAAGATGATGGCATACAGAGTGGTGTAATGGATTTTGGACTTTGGAGACTCAGAAACGGGGAGGGTAGAGAAAGGGGTGAAGGAGAAGAAACTACATACTGGGTAAAATGTACACTACTTGGGTGATGGGGGCACTAAAATCTCAGACTTCATCACTATACAATTCAGCCATGTAACTCAAAACCACTTGTACCCCACAAGCTGTATACACACACACACACACACACACACACACACACGAAGATGGTGGTGCCAGGGCTGCTGGATGGTGACCTTGAAGTCTACAGAACACCCAGGACATGTCAAAACTGCTCTTACCATGACAGCTTGGGGAATCAAAGTAAAATCCCTCTCCATGCTGCTCTTTTCAGAAAACAAGTAAAAAACGGGGAAGAACTTAAGAGAGAATGTGTAACCCAATTGTTCATATCGTGTGTGAAAAAACCAGGCAGAGGAAGAGATTCCAAAAAGACAAGAAATTTAAAACAGAGCAGCATATAGTAATAGATGAAACAAACACAACTGTAACTTTTCTTGCCAGGCTGAGGGCTGAAGAAAGCATATCACGTTAAAGCTGCAGATTTGAGTATATAGAGGGGGTTCAAGTGATTCCTTTTGTGGGGTAAGGGGCAGATAGTCTATGGACCTGGAAGGTGTATTCTTAATTGTCAGATAAAAAATTCAGAATATAAATCTATTACATCAGAATTTTATATTATTCAGATCCCTTTTATCTTTATTGTTTTGTCTAGTTGTATTATTATGGATGTCTATCTAAATTCTCTGAAATTCTGCTTTATATATTTTGATGCTATATTACTTGGTATGCTAAGACTGCAGTAGCAAGTCTCAATAAATGGTGGCTGCCATCAATTTCCTTCTTTTCTTATTTGCACACACTGCTCCTCGTATAAAGGGATGGAGTTTATTCATCTTCCATTGAATCTGAGTTGGCCTTAGTGACTTACTTGACCTACAGAATATAGTGGAAGTAATGTCTGAGACTACCAACGTTAGGTCATAAGAAGCCTGAGTCTAGGCCTTTTCTCTTGAGATGCTACCTCTTGGAACCCAGCTGTCATGCTGTGAGAAGCCCATGGAGATGCCCTGGTTGACAGTCCCAGTTGAGCTCTCAGCTGACCTGTGACTGAGCCATCTTGGACATTCAAGCCAACTGACCTATATAACTGCAGTCCCAGACAATGTCACACAGAGCAGAACTGTCAGCTGAGTCCGGTCAACTGACAAGATTATGAGTGATAATAAAACGACCCCTCTAAATCTTTAGGTGATTATATGGCAACATCAAATTGGAAAAATATTCTTGAGAGGTTCCCCCTCTATATCTCATCTAACATATTTTGCTTTGAATTCACATATGGGTCAAGTTTTGTTTAAGTAATACTGGTTGATATCTAATGGAGGGATGGCTGTGATATAATAGAAATAAAAAACAAAACACAAAACTGACAATACCGAAACAACGTTACTCAAGTTATCATTTGGCCCCAACATATCTTTCTATCAATGCCACCTCCCACAGTACATCAATGCATCACCTCCCACAGAACTTCCATAGCCTTTATATCCTAGTCACATCTATACTGCACCACTGGTTCTTAACCCTGCCTGTTCATCAAAATCCCCACGGGGTTTTAGAAAAACTTAGGTGTATAGGTCTTATTTTGTGCCACTGAATTAGACTTTCTGTGGGCTGAACTTTTGGGTTGGAGTTTTCCTCTTTCCTTCCTTTCTTCTTCATCTTCTTTTTATTTTTTCTTTTTGAGATGGAGTCTTGCTCTGTTGCCCAGGCTGGAGTGCAGTGGCACGATCTTGGTTCATTGCAACCTCCGCCTCCTAGGTTCAAGCAATTCTCCTGCCTCAGCCTCCTGAGTAGCTGGGGCTACAGGCGCACGCCGCTACACCCAGCTAATTTTTTTTTTGTATTTTAGTCGAGACGGGGTTTCACCATGTTGCCCAGGCTGGTCTTGAACTCCTGAGCTCAGGCAATCCGCCTGCCTCAGCCTCCCAAAGTGCTAAAATTACAGGCATTAGCCACCGTGCCTAGTCCTTTCTTATTTATTTATTTTTTTTTTGAGACAGAGTCTCGCTCT
>NW_012106086.1:1123209-1125079 GCF_000951045.1 Mandrillus leucophaeus | reverse complement strand
CTCTTGTCTCCATGCTTTTGTTTATATCATTTTCCTAGCCTGGGCAACTCTTTTTTCTCCTCTCCACATGTGTAAATTTCACCTATCCTACAAGGCCTAGCTTAGATGCCAGCACCACCCTGAACTTGCTGCTATCTGAAAATCATACCTTGTAACATAGCTCATAATATGGTTTGTTCCTGAGGACATGGCCCTGCCTTAATCTATGTTTATATCTGTAAATGCCTATCACAGTACTGTAAACACAACAATAAGGGTTTAACACCTATTAAATTAATCCTTTTAAGGCAGTTAACTGGGCAAAATTCAAAGACCAGTCATTCCCAAAAGAGAAGGTATTGTTTTCGCTAAGAAACGAGTGTCCAATACTGGGGTCTAGTTTTAGTTACACGACTTGTTTCTGCATTATTAATATTTCTAGCTGGAGGAACACTTCTTTGCTTCCCTGACACACTGTAAACAAAACTGCAGGTGCAAACTGTCCATAAGGTTCCACTTGAGTGGTTGACAGAAATACACAGATATCATGAGGGCACACACTTATCTTTCTATCTCAATTCAAAATAAAGTTGAATCTTTATTTTGGAAGAAATACATAGGAAGAAAAGTTGAATCTGAATACAGCCTTATTTTAAGCTGTTCTAAGGAAAATATTCTTTCTTTCATTTTTCTTTTCAGACAGGGTCTTGCTCTGTTGCCGAGATGGGAATGCAATGGTGCGATCTTGGCTCACTGCAACCTCCGCCTCCCAGGCTTAAGCGAGTCTCGTGTCTCAGCCTCCCAGGTAGCTAGGACTACAGGCACATGCCACCACACTTGGCTAATATTTTTGTATTTTTTGTAGAGATAGGGTTTCACCATGTTGGCCAGGCTGGTCACAAACTCCTGACCTCAGGTGATCTGCCCACCTCGGCCTCCCAGAATGCTGGGATTATAGGTGTGAGCCAATGTGCTCAGCAAGAAACTGGTTTCTGATTGATTATCCATCCTAAAAAACTTCAGTAAGGCTGTCTTCATTTTCAATACTTTAGTCAGTTATACCTATTATGATAAATAAATGTATAGACAGTCAAAATCATACTAACAATATTGGTATGTTGGGGAAATTCCCTCTATTCCTTTTAAAATTTAGTTACCACTCAAAATGTAGAATGAATTTTTATCAAATGCTTTTTAAAATGTCTATTAATAATGACCATATGATCATTTGCCTTTATTTTATTAAAGACATATTAGTTACATTAACAGATTTCCCAATATAGTAGCATCCTTGACTTCTCGGAATAAATCATTTCTGATTATGTATTATTCTTTTAAGACACTCTGAAATTCTATTTGCTAATATCTACTTAGCATATTGACTTATATTCATAAATGAGGCTGATCTGTAGTTTTTTTTTGTGTTAATTTTTCATGTTTTGTTACCAGGGATATTCAAGCTTCCAATTTTTACTATATTCTGGAATAGTACAAATAACAGAATAATAACCAGTTCTTCGAGGGTCAATCTCGCTCATAGAGCTGTCTGGATCTTTGTTAGCAGTGTGTCTTAATGGTCTTTTGAATTTCTTCTTGGTAATTAGTCTGCTCAGCTTTCAACCTCTTTAGAAGCCAATTTTGGTAATGAAAAAGGATTTTCCTACGAACATCCTTAATCTAGATTTAAAAATGTATTGACTTAAATTTGAACATAGTATTTCTTATAATTATTTTAATTTCATCTGTTTCCTTGGTTTACTGATTTTCTCTTTCTTAAAGTTGTAAATTTTTGTTTTCTCTTTATATCTGTCAGGTTTATCAGAAGTTTAGCCATATTATTTATTTTAAAAAACTGATACAATTTTATTTCCATTTTGGAAGGATCATTGTT
>NW_012106086.1:1117786-1121559 GCF_000951045.1 Mandrillus leucophaeus | reverse complement strand
AAAAAAAAAGGGAGGAAAGAAAAGGAAGAAAGGAAAGAAACAGAAAGAAACCCACTATAATAAAGAGGTATCATTTTTTGCCTGATTTGCGGGAATGAACAGAATGACACTCTTCAGGGTTGGCCATCATATCGAAAAACTGTTTTAAATTGCAATTTGGGCTGGTCTTTGTGGCTCATGCCTGTAATCCCAGCGCCTTGGGAGGCCAAGGCGAGAGAACTGCTTGAGTCGAGGAGTTGGAGATCAGCCTGGGCAACATAGTAAAACCTTGTCTCTACAAAAAAAAAATTAAAAAATTAGCCAAGTGCGGTGGTGCACGCCTGAAGTTACAGCTACTCAATATTTGCACGCCTGAAGTTCCAGCTACTCAATATTGACATGGGAGGATTGCTTGAGCCTGGGAGGTCGAGGCTGCAGTGAGCCATGATCATGCCACTATACTCCAGCTGGGGTAACAGAGCGAGACTCTGTCTCAAGTAAGTTAACAAACTAACAAACAAAAACACAAACAACAAACCCTAATCCCCTGCAAATTGACACAACCTTTTTAGAAGACAAAATGACAGTATCTATAAAATTAATAGTGTACACACCCCCACCCAGAGTTATACTTATGGAAATTTATCTTATAATTATTCAGTGGTCAAAAAGAATAAGATAGTTCCCATCTTGTTCATTCCTGTTCACATAGAAAAGATGTCCATGATACAGTAAGTTAATAAATAAGTTTCGGAACTGTGTGAAATACATTCCAATTTCTGTTAAAAGGTTTTGTGTGGGTAGATTATATGTCTACAAAAAATGAAAATAGAAAAATGCCTGTAAGGACACACAGACATCAAACTTTAAATGGGTAAATGCCACAAAAACATGGCAGCATGGAGGGTAGAAGGTGGAAAGGAAAAGAGATGCTGGATGGTTATTTCAGGGGCATGAGTTAGTCAGTTGCTGTCAGTAAGCACATGTTACAGCTGGGAAAATTGAATTTCAGAGAGGCTGAGTAATCTGGGCAGAGTCATTAGCTGAAATTTGGAAGAACTGGGATTCTTACCAGGACTGTCTGATTTCAACTCTGTGCCCCTTCTGCAATTTGTAACATAGCATCTTCAACTCAGCACTACAAACATTCACAAAGTAAGGAGCAAGGATACAGGTTGTAATTAAAAAACAGGAAAAAATTTTAAATTTACTTTGAAATATCTTAATGTAAAAATTTATAACAGCTTACAAATCTCAAAAGCTCAGTTGTCCTTTAGGGTTAAATGATTTCCCTAAAAATTGTTTAAGAAAAGGGTTTCTGGCCGGGCGCGGTGGCGCCCAAAGTAATCCCAGCACTTTGGGAGGCCGAGGTGGGCAGACCACAAGGTCAGGCGATTGAGACCATTCTGGCTAACATGGTGAAACCCCGTTTCTACTAAAAATATAAAATAATTAGCCGGGCCTGGTGGCCGGCGCTTGTAGTCCCAGCTACTGGGGAGCCTGAGGCAGGAGAATGGCGTGAACCTGGGAGGCTGTCTCTTATACACATCTAGATGTGTATAAGAGACAGGTTTCCTTGGTTTACTGATTTTCTCTTTCTTAAAGTTGTAAATTTTTGTTTTCTCTTTATATCTGTCAGGTTTATCAGAAGTTTAGCCATATTATTTATTTTAAAAAACTGATACAATTTTATTTCCATTTTGGAAGGATCATTGTTTTATTTTATAATTTGTTGATTTATATTTTTATCTCTTAAAATTTTCTCCTCCTAATTTCTTGTTGTTTTTGGGCTTTTTTTTTTTGAGTTAAAATTTAGCTCTTTTCAATTTTATTTAATAATAAAATGCTAACTATATATTCATAGATAAACTTTTCTCATTTTTGCTCATCTTTAAATACCATGTAATTTATCTTTAATTTAGAAGTGTTTTAAAATGTCCATATGGTCAGGTTATTTATGGCAATCTTTTAATGGCTGAATTTCTACTTTTATTGAATTACAACGAGAGACTATAATCTGTACAATTTCTACTTGTTAGGATTTATTATTGTTTTCTTTACAATGATGTATATACTTGGTTTTTGTTCTGGGAGTGAAATGCAAGTACTCTCTTTTAAGTGTAAAGTTCTTTATTAATAAGAGTTTGTCTTATATAAATCCTTACTTAATTTATGGTAACAAAAATATTATTAAAATACCAAAAATTGAGATTAAGGTAGACATGACATAAAATAAATACATAATTCATAGTAATTCAGTCACAAAATAAGATGGAAAAAGAAGTCCATTCATACTAGTAACAAAAAAATGTAACACACTGAGGAATTAAAAGAAATTTACAAGATCCCTATTAAGAAAATGATATACTATTGTTGAAGAACATAAAGTAAAAATAAATAAATGGTGATACAGACATGGCTAAGATGGGAAAAGGCCACATTATAAAGGTAAGAGCCATCCCTGCATTAACATAAAAATTTAAGACAGTCCAATGATTTTGGGGAGAAATTTAACTTTGACAATAAAGAGCCTTTGTTAGGACAATGCTTAAGAAGAGCCAAAAATGGTTTGAGAAATAGGAATAAGGGGCATTTTCTCTTTGATACCAAAATATACTCTAAGGCATGTTAAGTAGCAAGTAAAATCGTAGGTGCTAAAAGATCAAGAAAACAAAATGTCCAGAAAGAGACCGATATATTTACGGGGTTTAAAATCCTTATAGGTGGCCAAATTTCAGTTTAGTGGGGAAAAAAAAATACTTTGACAATTGAAAGCAAGTCAGGTGAGGTGGCCAGTGCCTTTAGACCCATCTACTCAGGAGGCTGCGATGAGATCCCTTGAGCCTAGGAGTTTGAGTCCATCCTGGGCAACATAGGGACACCTCTGTCTCTAAAAAGAAAAAAATTTTTTTTGAAATTGGAAGCAAGACAAGTGGCCATTAATATGGAAGACAATAAGTTTGACCTCTGCTTTATGTAGATAAAATTTCTTTTAAAATTTCATGTGGATAAAATATAAAAAAAAAATTCATGGAACATCTAAAGGTATGAAGTAGAACTAGAAAAATGTACTAAAAGAAAACAGCAGAGGACCTTGGGATATGAAGGACTTTTTCACCATGATGGGAAATCTAGAAACCTGAGATGAAGAGTCACAGATCCAGCTATTTAAAACTGAAACCCTCTTCAGCAAAAAACACTATATATAAAGGCTGGGAGAAAACACATATAAAGTCAAAGAATAACTATTCATATTCCATAAAGCACTTGCACAAATCAGTAAAACCATACAACAGAAAAACAGATGAAAGATATAAAAAGGCAATTCACAAAGAAAAAACTGTCAAAGATAACCTCGTTAACGAAAGGTGGAAAGAAGGCTGGGTGCGGTGGTACACGCCTGTAATTATAGCACTTTGGGAGGCCAACGCGGGTGGATCACGAGGTCTGGAGATTGAGACCATCCTGGCTAATACAGTGAAACCCCGTCTCTACTAAAAATACAAAAATTAGCTGGGCCTGGTGGCGGGCGTCTGCATTCCCAGCTACACGGGAGGGTGAGGCAGAAGAATGGTGTGAACCTGGAAGGCGGAACTTGTAGAGTCGAGATCACACCACTGCATTCCAGCCTGGGCGACAGAGTGAGACTCTGTCTCAAAAGAAAAAAGAAAAAAAAAGGGAGGAAAGAAAAGGAAGAAAGGAAAGAAACAGAAAGAAACCCACTATAATAAAGAGGTATCATTTTTTGCCTGATTTGCGGGAATGAACAGAATGACACTCTTCAGGGTTGGCCA